>NW_025334211.1:0-107050 GCF_014858855.1 Bufo gargarizans | reverse complement strand
TTACTGTAAGAGCAGTGAGACTATGGACTCTATACTGTAAGAGCAGTGAGACTATGGACTCTTACTGTAAGAGCAGTGAGACTATGGACTTTACTGTAAGAGCAGTGAGACTATGGACTCTTACTGTAAGAGCAGTGAGACTATGGACTCTTTACTGTAAGAGCAGTGAGACTATGGACTCTTACTGTAAGAGCAGTGAGACTATGGACTCTTACTGTAAGAGCAGTGAGACTATGGACTCTACTGTAAGAGCAGTGAGACTATGGACTCTTACTGTAAGAGCAGTGAGACTATGGACTCTTACTGTAAGAGCAGTGAGACTATGGACTCTATACTGTAAGAGCAGTGAGACTATGGACTCTTACTGTAAGAGCAGTGAGACTATGGACTCTACTGTAAGAGCAGTGAGACTATGGACTCTTTACTGTAAGAGCAGTGAGACTATGGACTCTTACTGTAAGAGCAGTGAGACTATGGACTCTTACTGTAAGAGCAGTGAGACTATGGACTCTTACTGTAAGAGCAGTGAGACTATGGACTCTTACTGTAAGAGCAGTGAGACTATGGACTCTTACTGTAAGAGCATGAGACTATGGACTCTTTACTGTAAGAGCAGTGAGACTATGGACTCTACTGTAAGAGCAGTGAGACTATGGACTCTTACTGTAAGAGCAGTGAGACTATGGACTCTTACTGTAAGAGCAGTGAGACTATGGACTCTTTACTGTAAGAGCAGTGAGACTATGGACTTTACTGTAAGAGCAGTGAGACTATGGACTCTTACTGTAAGAGCAGTGAGACTATGGACTCTATACTGTAAGAGCAGTGAGACTATGGACTCTTACTGTAAGAGCAGTGAGACTATGGACTTTACTGTAAGAGCAGTGAGACTATGGACTCTTACTGTAAGAGCAGTGAGACTATGGACTCTATACTGTAAGAGCAGTGAGACTATGGACTCTGTACTGTAAGAGCAGTGAGACTATGGACTCTTTACTGTAAGAGCGGTGAGACTATGGACTCTATACTGTAAGAGCAGGTGAGACTATGGACTCTGTACTGTAAGAGCAGTGAGACTATGGACGCTTTACTGTAAGAGCAGTGAGACTATGGACTCTATAACTGTAAGAGCAGTGAGACTATGGACTCTACTGTAAGAGCAGTGAGACTATGGACTCTACTGTAAGAGCAGTGAGACTATGGACTCTTACTGTAAGAGCAGTGAGACTATGGACTCTTTACTGTAAGAGCAGTGAGACTATGGACTCTTACTGTAAGAGCAGTGAGACTATGGACTCTTACTGTAAGAGCAGTGAGACTATGGCTTTACTGTAAGAGCAGTGAGACTATGGACTCTTACTGTAAGAGCAGTGAGACTATGGACTCTTACTGTAAGAGCAGTGAGACTATGGACTTTACTGTAAGAGCAGTGAGACTATGGACTCTATACTGTAAGAGCAGTGAGACTATGGACTCTTACTGTAAGAGCAGTGAGACTATGGACTCTTACTGTAAGAGCAGTGAGACTATGGACTTTACTGTAAGAGCAGTGAGACTATGGACTCTTACTGTAAGAGCAGTGAGACTATGGACTCTTTACTGTAAGAGCAGTGAGACTATGGACTCTTACTGTAAGAGCAGTGAGACTATGGACTCTTACTGTAAGAGCAGTGAGACTATGGACTCTACTGTAAGAGCAGTGAGACTATGGACTCTATACTGTAAGAGCAGTGAGACTATGGACTCTATACTGTAAGAGCAGTGAGACTATGGACTCTTTACTGTAAGAGCAGTGAGACTATGGACTCTTACTGTAAGAGCAGTGAGACTATGGACTCTTACTGTAAGAGCAGTGAGACTATGGACTCTTACTGTAAGAGCAGTGAGACTATGGACTCTTACTGTAAGAGCAGTGAGACTATGGACTCTTACTGTAAGAGCAGTGAGACTATGGACTCTTACTGTAAGAGCAGTGAGACTATGGACTCTTACTGTAAGAGCAGTGAGACTATGGACTTTACTGTAAGAGCAGTGAGACTATGGACTCTTACTGTAAGAGCAGTGAGACTATGGACTCTTACTGTAAGAGCAGTGAGACTATGGACTCTTTACTGTAAGAGCAGTGAGACTATGGACTCTATACTGTAAGAGCAGTGAGACTATGGACTCTTTACTGTAAGAGCAGTGAGACTATGGACTCTATACTGTAAGAGCAGTGAGGACTATGGACTCTTTACTGTAAGAGCAGTGAGACTATGGACTCTGTACTGTAAGAGCAGTTGAGACTATGGACTCTATACTGTAAGAGCAGGTGAGGACTATGGACTCTATACTGTAGAGCAGTGAGACTATGGACTCTATACTGTAAGAGCAGTGAGGACTATGGACTCTATACTGTAAGAGCAGTGAGACTATGGACTCTTGTACTGTAAGAGCAGTGAGACTATGGACTCTTTACTGTAAGAGCAGTGAGACTATGGACTCTATACTGTAAGAGCAGTGAGACTATGGACTCTGATACTGTAAGAGCAGTGAGACTATGACTCTATACTGTAAGAGCAGTGAGACTATGGACTCTATACTGTAAGAGCAGTGAGACTATGGACTCTTACTGTAAGAGCAGTGAGACTATGGACTCTATACTGTAAGAGCAGTGAGACTATGGACTCTTATACTGTAAGAGGCAGGTAGACTATGGACTCTTACTGTAAGAGCAGTGAGACTATGGACTCTATACTGTAAGAGCAGTGAGACTATGGACTCTATACTGTAAGAGCAGTGAGACTATGGACTCTTACTGTAAGAGCAGTGAGACTATGGACTCTTTACTGTAAGAGCAGTGAGACTATGGACTCTTACTGTAAGAGCAGTGAGACTATGGACTCTATACTGTAAGAGCAGTGAGACTATGGACTCTTACTGTAAGAGCAGTGAGACTATGGACTCTTACTGTAAGAGCAGTGAGACTATGGACTCTTACTGTAAGAGCAGTGAGACTATGGACTCTTACTGTAAGAGCAGTGAGACTATGGACTCTATACTGTAAGAGCAGTGAGACTATGGACTCTTACTGTAAGAGCAGTGAGACTATGGACTCTATACTGTAAGAGCAGTGAGACTATGGACTCTTACTGTAAGAGCAGTGAGACTATGGACTCTTACTGTAAGAGCAGTGAGACTATGGACTATACTGTAAGAGCAGTGAGACTATGGACTTTACTGTAAGAGCAGTGAGACTATGGACTCTTTACTGTAAGAGCAGTGAGACTATCTATACGGTGTAAGAGCAGTGAGCCTATGGACTCTTTCCTGTTAAGAGCAGTGAGACTGTGGACTCTATACTGTAAGAGCAGTGAGACTATGGACTCTTTACTGTAAGAGCAGTGAGAATATGGACTCTATACTGTAAGAGCAGTGAGACTATGGGACTCTTTACTGTAAGAGCACGTGAGACTATAGACTCTTTTTTTTTACTTTAATAGCATGTAAGGAGCATATGAGACGTGGCCTATTTACTGTAAGAGCAGTGAGACTCTGGACTCTTTTACTGTAAGCGCAGTGAGACTATGGACCTCTATACTGTAAGAGCAGTGAGACTATGGACTCTATACTGTAAGAGCAGTGAGACTATGGACTCATACTGTAAGAGCAGTGAGACTATGGAACTCTATACTGTTAAGAGCAGCTGAGACTAATGGACTCTTTACTGTAAGCGCAGTGAGACTAGTGACTCTATACTGATAAGAGCAGGTGAGACTATGGACTCTATACTGTAAGAGCAGTGAGACTATGGACTCTATACTGTTAAGAGCAGTGAGGACTATGGACTCTGTACTGTAAGAGCAGTGAGACTATGGGACTCTATTACTGTAAGAGCAGTGAGACTATGGACTCTATACTGTAAGAGCATGTGAGACTATAGACTCTCTACTGTAAGGAGCAGTAGAGACCTATGGACTCTATACTGTAAGAGAGTGAGACTATGGACTCTTTACTGTAAGAGCAGTGAGGGCACTATGCGACTCTATACTGGTAATAGAGCAGGTGAGACTATGGACTCTTTACTGTAAGAGCAGGTGAGACTATGGACTCTATACTGTAAGAGCAGTGAGACTATGGACTCTATACTGTAAGAGCAGTGAGACTATGGACTCTTTACTGTGAAGAGCAGTGAGACTATGGACTCTATACTGTAAGAGCAGTGAGACTATGGACTCTTTATGTAGAGCAGTGAGACTCTGGACTCTATACTGTAAGAGCAGTGAGACTATGGACTCTATACGGTAAGAGCAGTGAGACTATGGACCTCTTTACTGTAAGAGCAGTGAGACTATGGACTCTATACTGTAAGAGCGGTGAGACTATGGACTCTTACTGTAAGAGCAGTGAGACTATGGACTCTATACTGTAAGAGCAGTGAGACTATGGACTCTATACTGTAAGAGCAGTGAGACTATGGACTCTATACTGTAAGAGCAGTGAGACTATGGACTCTACTGTAAGAGCAGTGAGACTATGGACTCTTACTGTAAGAGCAGTGAGACTATGGACTCTACTGTAAGAGCAGTGAGACTATGGACTCTACTGTAAGAGCAGTGAGACTATGGACTCTATACTGTAAGAGCAGTGAGACTATGGACTCTATACTGTAAGAGCAGTGAGACTATGGACTCTAACTGTAAGAGCAGTGAGACTATGGACTCTTTACTGTAAGAGCAGTGAGACTATGGACTCTACTGTAAGAGCAGTGAGACTATGGACTCTTTACTGTAAGAGCAGTGAGACTATGGACTCTATACTGTAAGAGCAGTGAGACTATGGACTCTACTGTAAGAGCAGTGAGACTATGGACTCTAACTGTAAGAGCAGTGAGACTATGGACTCTTACTGTAAGAGCAGTGAGACTATGGACTCTATACTGTAAGAGCAGTGAGACTATGGACTCTACTGTAAGAGCAGTGAGACTATGGACTCTATACTGTAAGAGCAGTGAGACTATGGACTCTTACTGTAAGAGCAGTGAGACTATGGACTCTTACTGTAAGAGCAGTGAGACTATGGACTATACTGTAAGAGCAGTGAGACTATGGACTATACTGTAAGAGCAGTGAGACTATGGACTCTTTACTGTAAGAGCAGTGAGACTATGGACTCTTACTGTAAGAGCAGTGAGACTATGGACTCTACTGTAAGAGCAGTGAGACTATGGACTCTATACTGTAAGAGCAGTGAGACTATGGACTCTACTGTAAGAGCAGTGAGACTATGGACTCTATACTGTAAGAGCAGTGAGACTATGGACTCTTACTGTAAGAGCAGTGAGACTATGGACTCTTACTGTAAGAGCAGTGAGACTATGGACTCTTACTGTAAGAGCAGTGAGACTATGGACTCTTACTGTAAGAGCAGTGAGACTATGGTCTTTACGGTAAGAGCAGTGAGACTATGGAGCTCTCTGAGGAGGTGGTGATGGTGAGTACAATAAAGGAATTCAGGAGGGGCCTGGATGTATTTCTGGAGTGTAATAATATTACAGGCTGTAGCTACTAGAGAGGGGTCGTTGATCCAGGGAGTTATTCTGATGCCTGATTGGAGTCGGGAAGGAATTTTTATTCCCCTAAAGTGAGGAAAATTGGCTTCTACCTCACAGGGGTTTTTGCCTTCCTCTGGATCAACTTGCAGGATGAGAGGCCGAACTGGATGGACAAATGTCTTTTTTCGGCCTTATGTACTATGTTACTTATAAAATGTGTTCAATGTGCTGCCCATTGTGTTGGATTGTCAATGCAACCCTCTTCTCCAGCTCTTCACACACTGATGATGTGTTTCCCTCTTTATGCACTGAAGCTGGCACGTTCCCTGAGTTTTTCCAGCAAGATGCTGCACCACCACATTATGGGTGTCAGGTCCGAGCATTCCTAGATGAACAGTTTCCTGGAAAGTTGATTGGTCGTGGTGGGCCAGTTGAATGGCCCCCAAGGTCTCCCGATCTGACCCCCTTTTATCTTTGGGGTCATCTGAAGGCAATTGTCTATGCTGTGAAGATACGAGATGTGCAGCACCTGAGACTACGGATACTGGAAGCCTGTGCTAGCATTTCTCCTGCGGTGTTGCTATCAGTGTGTGAAGAGTGGGAGAAGAGGGTTGCATTGACAATCCAACACAATGGACAGCACATTGAACACATTTTATAAGTGGTCAGAAACTTGTAAATAACTCGTGAAAGAATAAAGTTACGTTAAAACCAAGCACACCATTATTTTTCTTGTGAAATTCCCAATAAGTTTGATGTGTCACATGACCCTCTTCCTATTGAACAAACAAAAGTTGGATTCAAAATGGCCGACTTCAAAATGGCCGCCATGGTCACCACCCAGCTTGAAAAGTTCCCCCCTCACATATACTAATGTGCCACAAACAGGAAGTTAATATCACCAACCATTCCCATTTTATTAAGGTGTATCCATATAAATGGCCCACCCTGTATATCTGTGTCCCTTTCCACCAAGCAGCACTACACATCCACAGTCTCTATCCACACAAAGATCAAGACATCTAGGCAAGACTCTGGAGTCAGGACAGCCTCAGAGTGATTAGCCGAATAGCGATAGGAGGTCACTGTAAGAAACCGTCGTCTTACTAACTGCATTTTAAGCATCTCCCAGCATGACGTTCTGGTATCGCTCCTTGGGTCTCATCAGCTCCCAGGATTCATCATGCAAAGAAATATCAGAGTAATTTAACTGGGAACTGCCAAAGAACGTCCCTTAGTTGCCCCAGCAGGAGAAAGTAATGTGCAGAGACTAGAGTGGCGAATGATCAAGTCTGAGGGAGGTCCTCTCAGCCCCTTTATTTATATCAAAAGAGAAGATCACACGGTTCTGATTACTGGAGGACACCAACAAATATAGAAAACGTCATCTGGGATGAGGTTCCCGATAATCTGCCTGTGTACTAGGTGCCAGTGATCACCTGATTTGCTTGTTTATCAGGTGATCATGTCATCCTTCTTGTGCAGAGCGATCTGCCGCCCAAATAATAATTTTCTATGCAGACAAGCAATCGCACAACATGTAAATGCAGCCCTCAACAGCTAGCAGAAATGTCCGGTTCATTCCCAGTAACCTGCTGACTTAAAGGACACATACATTGTGTAACAGGATATACATAGAGACACAATCTAAATAAGACACATGATCCTGCATTATTAATTCATAGCTGGCACATGATAAACTTGTCTCTATATGGCAAGCTTTATAACTGTGTTTAACTCTATGATTGCTATTTCAATACGGCCTCTCTCCTTTGAGACTTCTGTCATGTATTTTAAGACTTGATTTAAGCATAAAACATTTCACATGTTCTTAACATGAATACGTCTTCTCTCCTGTGTGACTACTCTGATGTTTAACAAGATGTGATTTTTGTGTAAAACATTTTCCACATTCTGAACATGAATATGGCTTCTCTCCTGTGTGACTTCTCTTATGTATAACAAGATTTGATTTATCTTTAAAACATTTCCCACATTCTGGACATGAATATGGCTTCTCACCTGTGTGACTTCTCTTATGTATAACAAGACTTGATTTATGTAGAAAACATTTCCCACATTCTGAGCATAAATATGGCTGCTCTCCTGTGTGAATTCTCTCATGGATTTTAAGACTTGATCTAATAATAAAAGATTCCCCACATTCTGAACATGAATATGGCCTCTCTCCTGTGTGAATTCTCTCATGTATTATAAGCCTTGATTTACGAAAATAACATTTGCCACATTCTGAACACGAATACACCTGCTCTCCTGTGTGGCTTCTTTCATGTATTTTAAGACTTGAATTATGCATAAAACATTTTTCACATTTTGAACATGAATATGGTTTCTCTCCTGTGTGTATTCTCTGATGGACCTGAAGACTGGCTTTAGTAATAAATCTTTTTCCACATTCTGAACATGAATACGGCTTCTCTCCTGTGTGACTTCTCTTATGTATAACTAGATTTGATTTATCAGTAAAACATTTTCCACATTCTGAACATGGATATGGCTTCTCTCCTGTGTGACTTCTCTCATGTATAACAAGATTAGATTTATCAGTAAAACATCTACCACATTCTGAACATGAATACGGCTTTTCTCCAGTGTGGCTTCTCACATGTATTATAAACTGTGATTTAAGAATAAAACTTTTCCCACATTCTGGACATGAATATGGCTTCTCTCCTATGTGATTTTTCTCATGTTTAACAAGATATGATTTACTTCTAAAACATTTTCCACATTCTGAACATGAATATGGCTTCTCTCCTGTGTGATTTCTCTGATGTGTTATAAGATATGATTTGCGCATAAAACATTTCCCACATTCTGAACATGAATATTGTGTCTCTCCTGTGTGGATTCTCTCGTGTATTATAAGACTTGATTTATGCATAAAACATTTCCTACATTCTGAACATGAATATGGCTTCTCTCCAGTGTGACTTCTCTTATGTATGATGAGATACGATTTACTTTTAAAACATTTTCCACATTCTGGACATGAATGTGGCTTTTCTCCTGTGTGACTTATCTCATGTCTTTTAAGATTAGATTTATCAGTAAAACATTTTCCACATTCAGAACATGAATATGGCCTCTCTCCACTGTGGATTCTCTCGTGTACTATAAGCTGTGATTTCAGAATAAAACATTTCCCACATTCTGAACATGAATGCGGCTTCTCTCCTGTGTGACTTCTCTTATGTCTAACAAGATGCGATTTACTTCTAAAACATTTCCCACATTCTGAACATGAATATGGGCTCTCTGTTGTGTGAATTCTCTCATGTTTAAAAAGACTTGACTGATCTGTGCAGCATTTTTTAGATTCAGAACATATAAATGGCTTCTCCCCTGTGTTAATTCCTTGATGAATCTGAAGATAGCTCTTAGTAGTAAAACATTTCTCAGATTCAGAACATGAATGCAGATTCTCTCCAGTGTGAAGTCTTCTGTGTCTGACAAGGACTGATATGCATGAAAACTGTTGTCCACATTCATCACATTGAAACCTTTCACCCCCATTCTGCCTGGTACTTGTGGTAGCAATCTGTGATTGGTCAGCAGATTCCTCATGATTATGTGATAGATCTGTACTGTGAGGTCCTGGGTGTACATTATGGGTAGTGAGGATTTCTCCTGAAGAGCGCTGCACGATACCTTCATCATCTACTTTATAATGGAGAGATAATACGATGTTCTTACTGGGATTTCCTGTAACGATTATAAATTGATTTCGTGATTTGTCAAGCCACAAAGACGACAATTTCTAACATTTCTATGACAATGGAAACGCAAGGGCTTTTTTTTAAACAGCTTAAGGTGTATTTTATGACCCCAAACCAGTGGGTCCAACAGGAAAGAGAAGCAAGTCCTTCTTAAATGGGTCCTATTTCATTAGAATCCACTCCAGGGTTTGTCATTGATACTTTGAGTTAAAGTTGAGGATTCTGCTTTACACTCAGTGATCACTTTTATTACATAAAATCTAGACCCAATGAACTCACAAAATCTGAAAAGCAAAACAGTGACTTACAATCCAGCCCGTCCTCTGCCAACTAGTCATCTTACGACTTATAGTGTCCCTCCAGCGTCACGGTCCTGCCTGCTTTGATATCAGGCACTCAGTGGTATAGCATGGCTACCACACAACTCCCAGTGGGTATTGTGAATCCCTCCATGATACTCTTTGGAAGTGCAGTCGCTACTCCATGCCTGATCCATAACAATGGAAAATCGATTCATGGCCCCTCTCTACCTTTAAACCCTTACTACCTCTGCCAGTTTTGGAAGAAGATGGGAATGTGATCTGCTGTGTCAGAGAGGAGGGAAGGGGGCGATCAGATGTAGGATGACCAGTAATACTATTACTGTACTATCCATTAACCTACTGCCCCTTTATCCTCTAAGATTTATGGCTACGTATACTATTTATATTCAATTATTTATTCTGCCTAATCAGGTACTGAGAACTAGTCTAATTAAAGGGGGTGTCTGACCCAAAACTAAATATACAGTCCTGATCAAAAGTTTAAGACCACTTGAAAAATGGCAAACAATCCTATTTAGCATGGCTGGATCTTAACAAGGTTCCAAGTAGAGCTCCAACATGCAACAATAAGAAATGGGAGTGAGACTAAACATTTTTTGAGCATTCAATTTAATGAAAACAACGAATAAACTGAAACAGGCTGTTTTTTAGCTGATCAAAAGTTTAGGACCACACCTCCCAAAAAAACTAAACCCCCCAAAACAGAAATCCAACTTCCAAACATGAACTCAGTAATGAGTAGCTTCGTCGTTATTGTTCATCACTTCAAAAATTTGTTTCGGCATGCTTGATGCAAGTGTTTCCATGAGGTGAGTGGGAACATTTCTCCAAGTGGTGAAGATGGCCGCACGAAGGCCATCTACTGTCTGGAACTGTTGTCCATTTTTGTAAACTTCCCTTGCCGTCCATCCCCAAAGGATCTCAATTGGATTTAGATCAGGGGAACACGCAGGATGGGCCAAAAGAGTGATGCTATTCTCCTGGAAGAAGTCCCTTGTCCTGCGGGCATTGTGTACTGTAGCGTTGTCCTGTTGAAAAACCCAGTCGTTACCACACAGACGAGGGCCCTCAGTCATGAGGAATGCTCTCTGCAACATCTGGACATAGCCAGCGGCCGTTTGACGCCCCTGCACTTCCTGAAGCTCCATTGTTCCACTGAAGGAAAAAAGCACCCCAGACCATTATGGCGCCCCCTCCACTGTCGCGCGTAGAAAACATCTCAGGTGGGATCTGCTTGTCATGCCAGTAACGTTGGAAACCATCGGGACCATCAAGGTTACATTTTTTCTCATCAGAGAATAAAACTTTCTTCCACCTTTGAATGTCCCATGTTTGGAGCTCTCTTGCAAAGTCCAAACGAGCAGTTCTGTGGCGTTCAAGGAGACGAGGTCTTTGAAGACGTTTTTTGTTTTTGAAGCCCTTCAGTCTCAGATGCCGTCTGATGGTTATGGAGCTGCAGTCAGCACCAGTAAGGGCCTTAATTTGGGTCGAGGATCGTCCAGTGTCTTGACGGACAGCCAATTGGATCCTCCGGCTCAGTGCTGATGAAATGTTTTTGGGTCTTCCACTTGACTTTTTTGTTCCATAACCCTCAGGATCATTTAAGAAATTCCAAATGACTGTCTTACTGTGTCCCACCTCAGCAGTGATGGCGCGCTGTGAGAGACCCTGCTTATGCAGTTCAACAACCCGACCACGTTCAAAAAGGGAGAGTTTTTTTGCCTTTGCCATCACAACGTGTGACTACCTGACAGAAGATGACAATGAATCCACATCTTTGCACAGATTTGGTCTTTTAAAGGCATGTGGTCCTAAAATTTTGATCAGCTGAAAAACAGCCTGTTTCAGTTTAATCGTTACTTTCAATGAATTGAATGCTCAAAAAATGTTTTGTCTCCGTCCCATCTCTTCTTGTTGCATGCTGAAGCTCTACTTGGAACCTTGTTAAGATCCAGCAATGTAAAATATGTTTTTTTTGCCATTTTTGAAGTGGTCTTAAACTTTTGATCAGGACTGTACTAAGGGTCAGGAGAGTGTTCAAATGAAAGGAGAAATGGGCTCCCCTACTGAACAGCCTCCAGCCCCCTTCAGGGTCAGACACGAGGAACACTGTCATTTACACTTTATATACATTTATTTATTCCATCTCTTATCTAGAAGTAATATTCTTCTGGGCGTAACCAATTACGAGGCATTCTTCCAGTTTAATGTCTGAACATTCAAGTATGGATTCTCTCAGTTCATGCCTGCAGTAACAAGCCAGTGCCTAACTCCTCATTCATCTGGCTGGTTAACATGAAGGTTCTGCACAACCTGAGCTCTCTAACACTACGATCATTCCTCCTCATACAGCTCCACTATATCTCAGCACTGCACCCGGTTTACACAGAGAGATGTGCGGCCAATAAATGACGTTAATAGGCGCTGGATGAATATACGATTATACCACAAAGGAGTGACTGCAGCATCTTTACACCGGGCAATTATCAGGAACAAACATTAATTCCTGATAATTACCTCCATCCTTATGTAAAAGGTCTTTAATGTAACTCCAATATGGGACCTCTGAATCCACCTTCTCCATCCAGTATCACATACCTGTGGTCACATGGACTGGAATGTCCTCCTCCACCTCACTCTTACACGGGGGATCGCCCATCATCCGCTCTTCTTCATCCTCCACTTTAATATCAGTCACATCTTCCCCATCATTTGTCATCTGTAACAATTCAGTACAATAGAGCAGACAGATCCACATAAGAGACCCCCACCATCTATGACCCCTCTATGACTGCAGGACCCCCCTATATAGATGTGTATAGGGCTCAGCTCCATCTACCTGATGGTTCTCTGGGAGCTTCTCCTCTGGACAGTCCTGGGAATACAGGGGACCGGGACATCTCTCGGGGGGATTTCTTTCTATGAGTCCATCTGTAGGAAACACACAGGGACAGGAGAGATCATTACATGTGATGATGAGATGATGGGAGTAGTATCCAGGTGACCCTGATATGACAGTCCTCCTCCTTACACTGCCGATCGGTCCATATATCCGTCTCCTCTTCTGCTTCATCTTTAACCTCAGCCTTAATATCAATCAGATTTTCATCCTAAACCAGAAAAATGTAAAATGATCTTTGGTTCAATCACTTTCTCAGATTCTTGTGTGACCTCAGCTCCATCTACCTGATGGTTCTCTGGGAGCTTCTCCTCTGGACAGTTCTGGGAATACAGAGGACGGGGACATCTCTCTGAGGGATTTCTCCTCCTGGATCCATCTGTGGAGACACAAGCACACAGTGACTGAATACATGGCCTCCTGTAGATCTGTCATTGGATCAGAGAGAAAGAGAACTGGTGGAGCGCCAGGGTATGAAAAGGAGAAAGGCAGAAGATAGTAGCCCCCAGACGTGCAGCTGCTCTTTGGGGGCTTTTTGCCTTCACACCACTTAGGGAGACTCTAGACCTTTGGGGGCTACTATCTTCTGCCTTTCTCCTTTTCATACCCATGCGCTCCACCAGCTCTCTTTTTTCTTGAATCCTTGTCCACTGTGACCTGTGAGTCGCTCCGCTGTATGAACCTTTTGTTCAATTAAGTGTGAGCAGCCTACTTATTTACGTCTCTTTTCCTGTTTATTCCTTTGGCATCCTTTGGCGCCCGTCCCACCCTATATCCCATTCCCAGTTCCATTTCCCTTCCGTTCCTCTTGTCCCTGTTTTCCTCATCCCCATTTACGCTCCCTTTTTCTCTTCTCTTCTTGCATTATGGATCAGACATTTCTCTCAGCTCCTTCACTTCTAGGTTTAGTGAAGAATGATCTGCTCCTCCCCGGCTCAACTCCAAGCTAATCCAGTCACCCACATGGAAACCCCAGACGAGCAGCTGCTCTTCCATCTAGAGACTTGGCTTTCTCTCCTACCTTCGTGTAGAAAGCATGTCCTGGGATGGAGAGAAAGTAATGCTATTCAGATGTGAATGAGAAACTACTAGTTGAGCTGAGAAGTTCTACAAGCTACTTCTAATCACCTGCTTCTAGGGTTCTATAGAATGGTGCGAGTTGTAATACAATCAGTGGAGAGGAGGAAGGCTCGGCTGGAAGCCCAGTTTGCTCCCAGTAGACATGTGGAATAGAGCAGACTAGCAGAATGATAGCAATCTTCCTATAATTCACATATGGACTTCCCGCTCTTATTATAAAGGCCGCTCCAGTCTTTGATGGTGTATTGAAGCGTTGAAATGCACAATTATAATTGGCAGCTAAATTGAAACAGTTTTTTCATTGATTAACAGAAGTGCCATTAACCGCTACAGGACCGCCGTACGCAGGATTGCGTCCTGGCAGCGGCCCTGCTCTTCTGGGTGGACGCATATACGCGTCCTCCCGCGATAGCCGAGATTTCCTGTGAACGCGCTCACACAGGCGCGCGCGCTCACAGGAACAGAAGGTAAGCGAGTGGATCTCCAGCCTGCCAGTGGCGATCGCTCGCTGGCAGGCTGGAGATGCGATTTTTTTTAACCCCTAACAGGTATATTAGACGCTGTTTTGATAACAGCGTCTAATATACCTGCTACCTGGTCCTCTGGTGGTCCCTTTTGTTTGGATCGACCAGCAGAGGACACAGGCAGCTCTGTAAAGTAGCACCAAACACCACACTACACTACACCCCCCCCTGTCACTTATTAACCCCTTATGAACCCCTGATCACCCCATATAGACTCCCTGATCACCCCCTGTCATTGATCACCCCCCTGTCATTGATCACCCCCCTGTAAGGCTCCATTCAGACGTCCGTATGATTTTTACGGATCCACGGATACATGGATCGGATCCGCAAAATGCATACGGACGTCTGAATGGAGCTTTACAAGGGGGTGATCAATGACAGGGGGGTGATCACGCATATACACTCCCTGATCACCCCCCTGTCATTGATCACCCCCCTGTAAGGCTCCATTCAGACGTCCGTATGTGTTTTGCGGATCCGATCCATGTATCTGTGGATCCGTAAAAATCATACGGACGTCTGAATGGAGCCTTACAGGGGGGTGATCAATGACAGGGGGGTGATCAATGACAGGGGGGTGATCAGGGAGTCTATATGGGTGATCACCCCCCTGTCATTGATCACCCCCCTGTAAGGCTCCATTCAGATGTTTTTTTGGCCCAAGTAAGCGGAAATATATATATTTTTTTGTTGTTTGTTTTTTCTTACAAAGTCTCATATTCCACTAACTTGTGTCAAAAAATAAAATCTCACATGGACTCACCGTACCCCTCACGGAATCCAAATGCATAACATTTTTTAGACATTTATATTCCAGACTTCTTCTCACGCTTTAGGTCCCCTAAAATGCCAGGGCAGTATAAATACCCCACATGTGACCCCATTTCGGAAAGAAGACACCCCAAGGTATTCCGTGAGGGGCATATTGAGTCCATGAAAGATTGAAATTTTTGTCCTAAAGTAGCGGAAAGGGAGACTTTGTGAGAAAAACCCCCAAAAAAATCAATTTCCGCTAACTTATGCCCAAAAAAAAAATTGCAATGAACTCGCCAGGCCCCTCATTGAATACCTTGGGGTGTCTTCTTTCCAAAGTGGGGTCACATGTGGGGTATTTATACTGCCCTGGCTTTTTAGGGGCCCTAAAGCGTGAGAAGAAGTCTGGGATCCAAATGTCTAAAAATGCCCTCCTAAAAGGAATTTTGGCCGCTTTGCGCATCTAGGCTGCAAAAAAGTGTCACACATGTGGTATCGCCGTACTCAGGAGAAGTTGGGGAATGTGTTTTGGGGTGTCATTTTACATATACCCATGCTGGGTGAGATAAATATCTTGGTCAAATGCCAACTTTGTATAAAAAAATGGGAAAAGTTGTCTTTTGCAATATGTAAAATGACACCCCAAAACACATTCCCCAACTTCTCCTGAGTACGGCGATACCACATGTGTGACACTTTTTTGCCGCCTAGGTGGGCAAAGGGGCACATATTCCAAAGAGCACCTTTCGGATTTCACCGGTCATTTTTTACAGATTTTGATTGCAAACTACTTCTCACACATATGGGCCCCTAGAATGCCAGGGCAGTATAACTTCTCCACAAGTGACCCCATTTTGGAAAGAAGACACCACAAGGTATTTTGTGATGGGCATAGTGAGTTCATGGAAGTTTTTATTTTTTGTCACAAGTTAGTGGAATATGAGACTTTGTAAGAAAAATAAAATAAAATAAAAATCATTTTCCGCTAACTTGTGACAAAAAATAAAAAATTCTAGGAACTTGCCATGCCCCTCACGGAATACCTTGGGGTGTCTTCTTTCCAAAATGGGGTCACTTGTGGCGTAGTTATACTGCCCTGGCATTCTAGGGGCCCAAATGTGTGAGAAGTAGGTTGCAATCATAATGTGTAAAAAATGGCCTGTGAAATCCGAAAGGTGCGCTTTGGAATATGTGCCCCTTTGCCCACCTTGGCTGCAAAAAAGTGTCACACATGTGGTATCGCCGTACTCAGGAGAAGTTGGGGAATGTGTTTTAGGGTGTCACTTTACATATACCCATGCTGGGTGAGAGAAATATCTTGGCAAAAGACAACTTTTCTTATTTTCTTATACAAAGTTGGCATTTGACCAATATATTTATCTCACCCAGCATGGGTATATGTAAAATGACACCCCAAAACACATTCCCCAACTTCTCCTGAGTACGGCGATACCACATGTGTGACACTTTTTTGCAGCCTAGGTCGGCAAAGGGGCACACATTCCAAAGAGCACCTTTCGGATTTCACCGGTCATTTTTTGCAGATTTTGATTTCAAACTACTTCTCACGCATATGGGCCCCTAAAATGCCAGGGCAGTATAACTACCCCACAAGTGACCCTATTTTGGAAAGAAGACACCCCATGGTATTTTGTGATGGGCATAGTAAGTTCATGGAAGTTTTTATTTTTTGTCACAAGTTAGTGGAATATGAGACTTTGTAAGGAAAAAAAAAAAATCATCATTTTCCGCTAACTTGTGACAAAAAATAATAAGTTCTATGAACTCACTATGCCCATCAGTGAATACCTTAGGGTGTCTACTTTCCGAAATGGGGTCATTTGTGGGGGTTTTCTACTGTCTGGGCATTGTAGAACCTCAGGAAACATGACAGGTGCTCGGAAAGTCAGAGCTGCTTCAAAAAGCGGAAATTCACATTTTTGTACCATAGTTTGTAAACGCTACAACTTTTACCCAAACCATTTTTTTTTTATTACCCAAACCATTTTTTTTTATCAAAGACATGTAGAACAATAAATTTTGCGAAAAATGTATATATGGATGTCGTTTTTTTTGCAAAATTTTACAACTGAAAGTGAAATTTCGTTAAATTTCGATTAATAACAAAAAAAGTAAAAATGTCAGCAGCAATGAATTACCACCAAATGAAAGCTCTATTAGTGAGAAGAAAAGGAGGTAAAATTCATTTGGGTGGTAAGTTGCATGACCGAGCGATAAACGGTGAAAGTAGTGTAGTGCAGAATTGTAAAAAGTGGCCTGGTCATTAAGGGGGTTTAATCTAGGGGGGCTGAGGGGGTTAAACAGGCGCTGGTATGAGCACAGCGGTGAAGGGAACTGAACTGGTTAATTATAAACTTGATCGTTTTTATGCAGAAAAATGCACGCTTGCGCAGTGTAGCCAGCACTATGTATGCGGTGTTGCTGGACCTGCCTTTTTAAAAATAAATGAGCTTACTGCTGAAAATCTGATGTCTCTGCAGGCAGCGCAGGACTGCGGCTATGAAGCTGCCCTCAGTGTAAACCGCACCCAGAACTGTAAGTGACCCTGTAAAGTATCCCTGCCTGATAAACCTACTGATCCCATCTATGTCCCTATATTATCCTCAGCAGACCAGAAGACCCCTCCTTGTGTCTACAGCTCAGACACAGTGAATGCACGTCCTCTCTCAGTGCAAGCTGTGCTTCCAAGCAAGCCCACAGACTCAAGGACCCGCTGCAATCCTGCCCCCCGAGTGCCTCACAGGCTGTCAGCAAGCCCCCTCCCAGGGTCATGTGAGCCTCCATGCCTATTTCCCACTATTTTTCACAATTATATGGCATGTGTGAAATCTGCAACAAATCCAATTAGTTCATCTCTTGTCCCCATCCTACGCTTATGACCCTGAGGAGCCCCATGTGTATTATTGACCTCTGTCCGAGGAAACGCAAAGGGACATCCTGGGTACAAAGCTTCAGTCCGCAGCAGATGGCGTTCGTAGGGCCTTTTCTGTACTGATGTTCATGATTGCCTTCATGGCTTGTCTTCTTTACACCTCATTACGTGCACATATGAGGGGTCAGTTATGAAGTCTGGCATTTTAGACGCCGGTCTTAATAAACCCTGTGCCTGGCGGTGGATCTGCCGGAGTTATAAAGAGGTGCCAGCGTCTACATAACTTCGGCGCGTCCAGCGCCAGTTACGAATCTAAGATGCTCCCTTGCTGACGTAGATTTAGACCATTTTCTACAACTAAAACAGGCGTAGAAAATGATGAATGAGACGGGCCTGCCCCGTTCACACGCCACGTCCACTTATTCTAGATCTGGGGCGAGCAGGAAAAAGTCATAGATGGTGGCGCCACAATGTGCACCAGAAATAGGCCTAATGTAGGTGTCTTTCTAGATCATAAATAACCCCAAGGTGGCTAAAATATTCTCCCCAAAAGATTTGCATTAACACTCTTCCTGGGGTCACACTATTGTTCTAGACAGATGGAATGGTAATACATGAAGGCTGGCAGATATAAAAAATATTAACCCATTCCACACTGCAGACAACTAAAAGTTTCTATATGTCACCAGCAGGGGTTTTTATGGTCACAGACATTTTTGCCCAAAATTCTGTTACACATTTTCCATCGTCACAGTCAGCAGATATTGTGGGAGGAAATGTCCAATTGTGCATTTTCAAAAACCTGCTGCAAAGTACAAAGCTTATTTTACTGCTAGCATGGTATATTTTGACCACAGATGTTGCCCAGTTGCTAATTTTTTCCCCTAAAAGTTTTTTTTCCCCAGCGTTACAGTCACAGATAATGAAATGTGTGGAGAGTAAAGAACTAAATGTGCCCAGTAATCTGTGTGCAAACTGAACTCCTACCTGGGAAAGTTGCTGGCGGTGCAGTTGCTGTCGTACCACCTAGTGGATTACACTGCCTTTAGGGAGCTGATGGCATGCACTCAACCTCGACAGAAGATACCTTGCTGCAAACCACTGTATATTTCATAAAAAAATGTCATCTCTCCCTTGTATGGTCATTTGGCGGAGAGCGTGGGCCACGCCTTGGAATTGTCGCTGTGCAGCAAGGTGCACACCACCATCGACATGTGGAGCAGCTGTTACGGGCAGGGACAGCACATGTCTTTCATGGACCACTGGGTCAATGTTTTGATCAGTAGTGGCGTCGCAGCACCACAACTACAAGGCCAGGTCCTATTGACACATCCACATTTGTGTTGCTTTGGTTTCCACGCCAGCCGCTTATCCACCTCCTCCTCCATGTCTTCCCCAACAAAAACAGCGCAGAGCCTTGCTCCCACTCCCCGCCCCTCTTACCACACGTGTAAAGTGAGGCGTTGCCATGCGGTGATACAACGGATCAGCCTGGGCGAGAGAAGCCACACAGCGGATTAGTTGCTAATCTGCATCAAGCAGAACATTTCTCACTGGATGTCCGGCTGACAACGACAACAGGGCAAAGTGATCAGCGCAATGGCAGGAACATCATGGCTGTGCTGCAGTTGGAAATAACACAAGCTCCCAGCATGGCGCATGTGATCAATTTAGTCATGCAATGCTTTTTAAAAAATTATCATGGCTTGCAGAAGGTGGCCATATCCAGGAGAGTGTCTGCACATTTTAGATGTTCTCATGTGGTAAGAAATGCTCTCCTGGACTTGCAGCGACAGAAGAGTCTGCCTTTACAACACTTGATCTGTCATGTTCCAACTCGCTGGAATTCAGCAGCAGGGAGCTCAGGCAGTTGCAGCTCATCAGAGACACCTGTTGGGTCCTGACGCACTTCAAAGAGGCCACAAAATGTGTCAGTAGGGACAACTGCAGCATGAACAACCTCATCCCCCTCATATTTATTTTACAACAAAACTGCACACTGATGCAACAAGGAATGGGGAATATAGCACATCTTCTCCTTCTTACTTGTAGATGTGGGGGCACCCTAATATCTCTGGCTGTATAATAACAACTACAATGTACACTCACCGAAAGAATCATTAGGAGCACCTGTTCTATTTCTCATTAATGCGATTATCTAGTCAACCACTCACATGGCAGTTGCTTCGATGCATGTAGGGTTGTGGTCCTGGTCAAGACAATCTCCTGATCTCCAAGCTGAATGTCAGAATGGGAAAGAAAGGTGGGCTACAACAGCAGAAGACCCCACCGGGTACCACTCATCTCCACTACAAATAGGAAAAAGAGGCTACAATTTGCACGAGCTCCACCAAAACTGGACTGTTGAAGACTGGAAAAATGTTGCCTGGTCTGATGAGTCTCGATTTCTGTTGAGACATTCAAATGGTAGAGTCCGAATTTGGCGTTAACAGAATGAGAACATGTATCCATCATGCCTTGTTACCACTGTGCAGGCTGGTGGTGGTGGTGTAATGGTGTGGGGGGTGTTTTCTGGGCACACTTTAGGCCCCTTAGTGCCAATTGGCCATCGTGTAAATGCCACGGGCTACCTGAGCATTGTTTCTGACCATGTCCATCCCTTCATGACCACCATGTACCCATCCTCTGATGGCTACTTCCAGCAGGATAATGCACCATGTCACAAAGCTCCAATCATTTCAGATTGGTTTCTTGAACATGACAATGAGTTCACTGCACTAAAATGGCCCCCACAGTCACCAGATCTCAACCCAATAGAGCATCTCTGGGATGTGGTGGAACGGGAGCTTCGTGCCCTGGATGTGCATCCCTCAAATCTCCACCAACTGCAAGATGGTATCCTATCAATATGGGCCAACATTTCTAAAGATGCTATCAGCACCTTGTGGAATCAATGCCACGTAGAATTAAGGAAGATCTGAAGGCAAAAGGGGGTCCAACACCGTATTAGTATGGTGGTCCTAATAATTCTTTAGGTGAGTGTATATGGTACAAATAGATATTTATTTCGATTAGATGTGATTCGACATATAGTTAAAATTTATAACCTTATATTAGTTGATCCACTCAAAAAATATAAATAGAAGGTTATGAGGATTAAAAATATAATAAAAAATATTAAAAAAATAAAAAATACAGAAACTAAAATAGAAAAAAAATACATGTATTAAAAACTATGTAGGGTCCACTGTATGAAATAACTAGTGATTCCGTCCTTACAGTAGTGGTCCTTCAATTACTGCCCAGAAAAATGGCGCTCCTGCTACTGACGGGGAAAAGTATATACATTAGTCAATAGTCGACAAGCCGTATATATGGTTGTATCGGCCGTTCTGAAATAATTACCGGCACTTTGTAAACATCCAGCTCTTTATCGATATCAGCTGTGGATAGAAGCTGCGATATACGAGTTCAAAAAGTGTAAGCTCAAAGATTGTCCAATCCACAGGTGTATATGTACAGGCCGTGTATAGAATTACTGTACCCGTCTTGTAGTACTCAGCTGCAGTGTTGCAGGCTTGTTTGCTGTGCTCTACCTGCTCGTAGCGTGGCGTCCCACGTGAGCGGGAGCTGCAGCGATATCTTGTGCACCAGGGTAGATGTGGTGATGTCCGCGGAGCCGAGGGGCTTGCCGTATGGGTGGATCGATCTATGTTGAAATTTCTGTACGGTCCTTTTGTAGAATTATGAAGACTGCTGGAATATATCAATCCTTCCTGTACTGCAGGGATACCAAACGCGTTTCGAAGCGCAATGCTTCTTCCTCAGTGGTCGCAAGGAGAGCACTGAACCAATATTTTCCAAACTGGCCACTGACTTCTACATACACTGATCTTCTCCATCCTGCTCACGGCCCACTGGCTGTTGTGGACCCACATGGATGAGGAAGTGAAGGAGGATGAGGCTGGAGGAGTAGTTGGTGGGTCAGGGGGACATGGTGTTTTCACAGGCAGAGCCATAGAATGAGACTGACAGTCATTACGACAGACATGGCCGTGGCCAATCATAGCAGTGCAGGCGGATTCTGAAAGAATTGGGTCCTTGGACACAATATCGGGAATGGCAATCTGTATGTTTGGTTACTTACATGCTGAGAGGAGTATCATTCACATCAAGCAGTCCGATGATTACTGGACAGCAATGCTTTGAGACCCTGGGGGAATATTTTCCTGATACCGAAAGGGGGGAAAACTTGTTGTATTACCAGGACACGCTTTGTGCCCAGCTTGCTGCAGCTTTTGCCAAGCAGATGTTGTCCACGTAGCTGACCAGGAGGCCCCTCTCTGCCTTCTGCTCCGACTCACCACTATCCTGCCAGAGCTACCACTACAAAAAGGAGCAAAAGCCACAGCAGCAAACAGTTCCGTTTGCTGAACACGATGGAACCGTTTTTTCAGGTGCTACCCCTACATGGCGCACATCAGCAAACAAATACGCACCACAGGAACAACCTGTATCCGTCGTGCCTGGACTGTGCCTTTTCTCCAGCACATACCCTGTTCCTCGACCCCATGGACTTCTGGGGAGGGTGGAATTGGCCCAGTGTCTCCAGTGTCAGGGGGAGTATTCTGTGTAGCAGGTATTGTCACACTGATGCAGACAGAATTGTTGTTTGTAATTGTACAAAACATTGTCCTTGTCAATATGAATGAGGCATGGATCGGTGAGTTTTTTCACACTCCTCCAGGTGAGGCGGATGACTAGATCTGCCATTGCTGACGGTGGCAATTTATCATCAGCCCAATGATGCCTCTGTCTGCCTGTCCATCTTGTTCAATACTGAATTGCTGCTGCTCCTCCTACAGCCCCTACTACTGCACCTACACAACCCCATATGCCCTGCCTTGTCTGTCAGGGTCTATACTGTACTGCTGCTGTCACGGTCACTACTGCCACCACCCCTGCACAGCCACACATCTCTAACAACTTCCATGCTGTAGAGCTGCTGCTCCAAATAAAGGCAGAATTTTTGGACCGCTTGTTCAGAACAAGTCAATGCTTTGTCTGATACAACTGTATGTGTGTGTGTCTAAACACCGGCAGGTATCTGCCCACAATAAGGAATCATTTTTTGAATGTTTAAGTCCTAAAGGAATAACTGATCCGAGTGATGGAGAGTAGAAAAAGAAAACAATTATATAAATAAATTAAAAAAAGACAAAGACGAGAGAGAAAGAATCCTTGGAGTCTCCGGAGGGTTATACAAAACTTTGCAGGGAAATAAGACGAATTTTATTTTCTCATCTCTACGTCACTGAATTGAGTACGGTGTGTCTGTGCTCCAGGTGTCTCCATTGGCAGCCGCTGTGAGCTGAGTTAGTGCACAGTTTCTCCACAACCTGAGCTCTCCAACACTACGATCATTCCTCCTCATACAGCTCCACTATTTCTCAGCATTGAAACCGGTTTACACAGAGAGATGTGCGGCCGATAAATGACGTTAATAGGCGCCGGATGAATATACGATTATACCACAAAGGAGTGACTGCAGCATCTTTACACCGGGCAATTATCAGGAACAGGCGATCGGACAATCATTCATTCCTGATAATTGCCTCCATCCTCACCCTTAGTGTAGCTCCAAGATGGGACCTCTGAATCCACCGTCTCCATCCAGTATCACATACCTGTGGTCACATGGACTGGAAGGTCCTCCTCCACCTCACTCTTACACGGGGGATCGCCCATTATCTGCTCTTCTTCATCCTCCACTTTAATATCAGTCACATCTTCCCCCTGATTTGTCATCTGTAACAATTCAGGACAACACAGCAGACAGGTGGGAAATCTAACAGATCCACATAAGAGACCCCCACAATCTATGACCCCTCCATGACTGCAGGACCCCCCTATATAGGTGTGTATAGGGCTCAGCTCCATCTACCTGATGGTTCTCTAGGAGCTTCTCCTCTGGACAGTCCTGGGAATACAGAGGAAGGGGACATCTCTCGGGGGGATTTCTCCTCCTGGATCCATCTGTGGAGACACAAGCACACAGTGACTGAATACATGGCCTCCTGTAGATCTGTCTATAGATCAGACACTTCTCTCAGCTCCTTCACTTCTAGGTTTAGTGATTGGGGCCTAAATTACAATGTTCTGCTCCTTTACCAGCTAAACCCCAAGCTAATCCGGTCACCCACATGGAAACTCCAGGCGTGGAGCTGCTCTTCCATCCAGAGACCTGCCTTCACCCCATTCTTCGGTGTCGAACATGTCCTAGGATGGGGGTCCAATGAGAGCAAGAAGGAGGGAACCAGAGAGAAAACAGCAGGAGAACTTCCAACTCAGACACGTCGGATACAGTAGCTAAAAAATCTGGAAGAGGGGTCCAGCCTGTGTAGGAGGAGCTTAGTGTCTGCAGGAGGGGTCAAGCCTGTGTAGGATAAGCTTAGTATCTGGAGGAGGGGCACAGCCTGTGTAGGAAGAGATTAGTGTCTGGAGAAGGAGTATATCCTGTGTGGGAGGAGCTTAGTGTCTAGAGGAGGAGTACAGCATGTGTGGGAGGGACTTAGTGTCTGGAGGAGGAGTACAGCCTGTGTAGGAGGAGCGTAGTGTCTGGAGGAGGGGTATAGCCTGTGTAAGAAGAGCATAGTGTCTAGAGGAGGGGAACAGCCTGTGTAGGAGGAGCTTAGTGTCTGGAGAAGGGGTACAGCCTGTGTAGGAGGAGCTTAGTGTCTGGAGAAGGGGTACAGCCTGTGTAGGAGGAGATAGTGTCTGGAGAAGGAGTGCAGCCTGTGTAGGAGGAGCTGCAGTGGCTGGGTTTGGGGTGGTCCAAACGCGACGCTGGGTCTCCTGGATACTGTTGAGGTGTCACCACGTGTTACCAGATGGGAGGGTAAGGCATTATGAACCCCAATGGGAAATAAGTCCAAAGAGTCAGTGTCTGCAATAAACTAGGGGGCTTCTTTACTGGAGGAATTCAGGTGCAAAACAATACTGGTAAGGCATGGGGCTGGCTTCTCCAGTCTCCTCCCTGGCAGAAGAAGGGTTTGATGCTGAGGAAAGGCCTACGCTAGATGTTTCTCTCTCTCTCTCAGAAGGCTGGTACCCTGGCCAAAGGCCCATGGTCTGTGGCTCAGTAGTCCAGATGGCTCCTTGGTCACAGATCGGGTGACCCATGGTCTGTGGCTCGGCGTCCCCATCTTTGCGTCTTCTTCTGGTCACTCATGCAGACTGGCAGAGTCTCCCCCTCCAAGCACTGGTCCCTAACTGCAGCACACTAGGGGCTCTGACTGCTCTCCTTATATACAGTTTTAGCTAGACTGGAACCTTCAAGTGGGAGGAGTGGAGAAGCTCAGCACAAACAGATACAATGTTACAGTTTCCGTCTGTCATAGACTTACATTACAGCTTCAAGGATACTCAATGACAATGACACAGGAGTTTTTTCCAGACATAAGGACAGAGATAAAATCAGACAGTCACAAGGTCAGTCTGTTTGGTTTTGGTGGTAAACGACGTCTGTGGAAAATGACCAGCTTCTTATTTAAAGTCCAAAAAGTCTCTCAGCAATTACAGTGATAATGAACAGGACACATATATCACAGCATACATATAAAATGCAGTTACACAGCAATAAACAGTGCAAGTTAACCCTTTCAAGAGAAATAAAGTAAGAAGTTTTAACTTTACATAGGGGAAAAAGGCAAATGTCCACGAATGTCCAAACGTCAACGCCCCGCTGCTCCAGGGCACTACGGAGCTGACTGTCTGGGGGAGCGGCATATTACTGAGTCACGCCACACCCTGCTAGCTGCTACGCGGGCTGTACATGGGGGTAGATGAAGATAAATATATCTGGCGACGCCCCGTTACCCACTCCGACCCGCTCCCGTTTCTGAAGTGAAAAATGGCAGATGTGACAATATTTTGAAAAGTCGCAGTTAACCCTTAATGAACCAAGCACATTATTTAAAAACTGCATTAAAACAGCTATAACTTTTTGGTTTTTTCATAGATGTACTTGTATGAGGTCTAATTTTATAAGTTATAGTTTTTAATGCACCATTTTGTGTACATGTAATGATTTATTAAAGCCAGCTGTTTAGCTAAAAAAAACGTTGTTTATGTCAGTAAAAAGGCGTATTAGTAAGGGTTAAAATGCGATTTTCTTAACACCACTTTAAAAGCACAAAGACAATGATAAATCTTTGAATATATATTCTCCTCTTACCCTGTGATGTGAGGGGCCGGTGGTCCTCCATCAAGTGTCCTTCTATATACTCCCAGTCCTCCATGGACATCCTGACACCTTACAGGAACCTGACAACACAATGACACCATCATCACCCAGATCCCCCCAGTGCTGTTACTGGAGAACCTCCCAGTATTCCCAGCAGTGTCACCTCTCTAGTCAGCAGCTCAGTGATCTTGTGGGTGACTCCTAGGATCTTCTGCTCATGTACTAGGGGGTGAGGGGGAGGCTCTCAGATGGATGATGGGAGTAATACCCAATGTCCACTATTGTGCAATCCTGTGGAAAAACAGTGAGAGATAGGGAAAAATCATCTCAAGTCTCACCGCTCTTACAGAAAAGAGTCCATAGTCTCACTGCTCTTACAGTAAAGAGTCCATAGTCTCACTGCTCTTACAGTAAAGAGTCCATAGTCTCACTGCTCTTACAGTAAATAGTCCACAGTCTCACTGCTCTTACAGTATAGAGTCCATAGTCTCACTGCTCTTACAGTATAGAGTCCATAGTCTCACTGCTCTTACAGTATAGAGTCCATAGTCTCACTGCTCTTACAGTATAGAGTCCATAGTCTCACTGCTCTTACAGTAAAGAGTCCATAGTCTCACTGCTCTTACAGTAAAGAGTCCATAGTCTCACTGCTCTTACAGTATAGAGTCCATAGTCTCACTGCTCTTACAGTAAAGAGTCCATAGTCTCACTGCTCTTACAGTACAGAGTCCATAGTCTCACTGCTCTTACAGTAAGAGAGTCTATAGTCTCACTGCTCTTACAGTACAGAGTCCATAGTCTCACTGCTCTTACAGTATAGAGTCCATAGTCTCACTGCTCTTACAGTATAGAGTCCATAGTCTCACTGCTCTACAGTAAGAGTCCATAGTCCTCACCGCTCTTACAGTATAAGAGTCCATAGTCTCACTCGCTCTTACAGTAAAGAGTCCATAGTCTCACTGCTCTTACAGTATAGAGTCCATAGTCTCACTGCTCTTACAGTATAGAGTCCATAGTCTCACTGCTCTTACAGTAAAGAGTCCATAGTCTCACTGCTCTTACAGTAAAGAGTCCATAGTCTCACTGCTCTTACAGTACAGAGTCCATAGTCTCACTGCTCTTACAGTATAGAGTCCATAGTCTCACTGCTCTTACAGTATAGAGTCCATAGTCTCACTGCTCTTACAGTATAGAGTCCATAGTCTCACTGCTCTTACAGTATAGAGTCCATAGTCTCACTGCTCTTACAGTAAAGAGTCCATAGTCTCACTGCTCTTACAGTAAAGAGTCCATAGTCCACTGCTCTTACAGTATAGAGTCCATAGTCTCACTGCTCTTACAGTATAGAGTCCATAGTCCTCACTGCTCTTACAGTATAGAGTCCATAGTCCTCACTGCTCTTACAGTAAGAGTCCATAGTCTCACCGCTCTTACAGTATAGAGTCCATAGTCTCACTGCTCTTACAGTACAGAGTCCATAGTCCTCACGCCTCTTACAGTATAGAGTCCCATAGTCTCACTGCTCTTACAGTATAAGAGTCCATAGTCTCACTGCTCTTACAGTATAGAGTCCCATAGTCCTCACTGCTCTTACAGTATAGAGTCCATAGTCTCACTGCTCTTACCGTAAAGAGTCATAGTCGCACTGCTCTTACCGTAAAGAGTCCAGAGTCTCACTGCTCTTACAGTATAGAGTCCATATTCTCACTGCTCTTACAGTAATAGAGTCCATAGTCTCACTGCTCTTACAGTATAGAGTCCATAGTCTCACCGCTCTTACAGTATAGAGTCCATAGTCTCACCGCTTCTTACAGTATAGAGTCCATAGTCTCACTGCTCTTACAGTATAGAGTCCATAGTCTCACTGCTCTTCGTACAGTACAGAGTCCATAGTCTCACTGCTCTTACAGTATAGAGTCCATAGTCTCACTGCTCTTACAGTAAGAGTCCATAGTCTCACTGCTCTTACAGTATAGAGTCCATAGTCTCACTGCTCTTACAGTATAGAGTCCATAGTCTCACTGCTCTTACAGTAAAGAGTCCATAGTCTCAACTGCTCTTACAGTATAGAGTCCATAGTCTCACTGCTCTTACAGTATAGAGTCCATAGTCTCACTGCTCTTACAGTATAGAGTCCATAGTCTCACTGCTCTTACAGTATAGAGTCCATAGTCTCACTGCTCTTACAGTATAAGAGTCCATAGTCTCACTGCTCTTACAGTATAAGAGTCCATAGTCTCACTGCTCTTACAGTATAGAGTCCATAGTCTCACTGCTCTTACAGTATAGAGTCCATAGTCTCACTGCTCTTACAGTATAGAGTCCATAGTCTCACTGCTCTTACAGTAAGAGTCCATAGTCTCACTGCTCTTACAGTATAGAGTCCATAGTCTCACTGCTCTTACAGTATAGAGTCCATAGTCTCACTGCTCTTACAGTAATAGAGTCCATAGTCTCACTGCTCTTACAGTATAGAGTCCATAGTCTCACTGCTCTTACAGTATAGAGTCCATAGTCTCACTGCTCTTACAGTATAGAGTCCATAGTCTCACTGCTCTTACAGTATAAGAGTCCATAGTCTCACTGCTCTTACAGTATAGAGTCCATAGTCTCACTGCTCTTACAGTAAAGAGTCCATAGTCTCACTGCTCTTACAGTATAGAGTCCATAGTCTCACTGCTCTTACAGTATAGAGTCCATAGTCTCACTGCTCTTACAGTATAGAGTCCATAGTCTCACTGCTCTACAGTACAGAGTCCATAGTCTCACTGCTCTTACAGTAAAGAGTCCATAGTCTCACTGCTCTTACAGTATAGAGTCCATAGTCTCACTGCTCTTACAGTAAGAAGTCCATAGTCTCACTGCTCTTACAGTACAGAGTCCATAGTCTCACTGCTCTTACAGTATAGAGTCCATAGTCTCACTGCTCTTACAGTAAAGAGTCCATAGTCTCACTGCTCTTACAGTATAGAGTCCATAGTCTCACTGCTCTTACAGTAAAGAGTCCATAGTCTCACTGCTCTTACAGTATAGAGTCCATAGTCTCACTGCTCTTACAGTAAAGAGTCCATAGTCCTCACTGCTCTTACAGTATAGAGTCCATAGTCTCACTGCTCTTACAGTATAGAGTCCATAGTCTCACTGCTCTTACAGTATAAAGAGTCCATAGTCTCACTGCTCTTACAGTATAGAGTCCATAGTCTCACTGCTCTTACAGTAATAGAGTCCATAGTCTCACTGCTCTTACAGTATAGAGTCCATAGTCTCACTGCTCTTACAGTATAGAGTCCATAGTCCTCACTGCTCTTACAGTATAGAGTCCATAGTCTCACTGCTCTTACAGTATAGAGTCCATAGTCTCACTGCTCTTACAGTATAGAGTCCATAGTCTCCTGCAGCTAGCTCTTACAGTACAGAGTCCATAGTCTCACTGCTCTTACAGTATAGAGCCATAGTCTCACTGCTCTTACAGTATAGAGTCCATAGTCTCACTGCTCTTACAGTAAAGAGTCCATAGTCTCACTGCTCTTACAGTAAAGAGTCCATAGTCTCACTGCTCTTACAGTACTAGAGTCCATAGTCTCACTGCTCTTACAGTATAGAGTCCATAGTCTCACTGCTCTTACAGTATAGAGTCCATAGTCTCACTGCTCTTACAGTATAGAGTCCATAGTCTCACTGCTCTTACAGTAAGAGTCCATAGTCTCACTGCTCTTACAGTACAGAGTCCATAGTCTCACTGCTCTTACAGTACAGAGTCCATAGTCTCACTGCTCTTACAGTAAAGAGTCCATAGTCTCACTGCTCTTACAGTATAGAGTCCATAGTCTCACCGCTCTTACAGTACAGAGTCCATAGTCTCACTGCTCTTACAGTATAGAGTCCATAGTCTCACTGCTCTTACAGTATAGAGTCCATAGTCTCACTGCTCTTACAGTATAGAGTCCATAGTCTCACCTGCTCTTACAGTAAGAGTCCATAGTCTCACTGCTCTTACAGTATAGAGTCCATAGTCTCACGCTCTTACAGTAAGAGTCCATAGTCTCACTGCTCTTACAGTAGAGTCCATAGCCAGCACTGCTCTTACAGTAGAGTCCATAGTCTCACTGCTTACAGTATAGAGTCCATAGTCTCACTGCTCTTACAGTATAGAGTCCATAGTCTCACTGCTCTTACAGTATAGAGTCCATAGTCTCACTGCTCTTACAGTATAGAGTCCATAGTCTCACTGCTCTTACAGTAAGAGTCCATAGTCTCACTGCTCTTACAGTAGAGTCCATAGTCTCACTGCTCTTACAGTATAGAGTCCATAGTCTCACTGCTCTTACAGTATAGAGTCCATAGTCTCACTGCTCTTACAGTATAGAGTCCATAGTCTCACTGCTCTTACAGTATAGAGTCCATAGTCTCACTGCTCTTACAGTATAGAGTCCATAGTCTCACTGCTCTTACAGTAAGAGTCCATAGTCTCACTGCTCTTACAGTATAGAGTCCATAGTCTCACTGCTCTTACAGTACAGAGTCCATAGTCTCACTGCTCTTACAGTATAGAGTCCATAGTCTCACCGCTCTTACAGTATAGAGTCCATAGTCTCACTGCTCTTACAGTATAGAGTCCATAGTCTCACTGCTCTTACAGTAAAGAGTCCATAGTCTCTCTGCTCTTACAGTATAGAGTCCATAGTCTCACTGCTCTTACAGTACAGAGTCCATAGTCTCACTGCTCTTACAGTACAGAGTCCATAGTCTCACTGCTCTTACAGTACAGAGTCCATAGTCTCACTGCTCTTACAGTATAGAGTCCATAGTCTCACTGCTCTTACAGTAAAGAGTCCATAGTCTCACTGCTCTTACAGTATAGAGTCCATAGTCTCTCCTAATAAGCTTAACACTTGGACCCTTCACTATTACACGCCCGTCACCCCTGAACATACGCCCGCTGTATACTGCGCTGTGGTCCTGGCTGATAACAGAGAGAAGAGCGGTGACTACCAGCCATACATACCCGTCCTGGCCCGTCTCTGCAGCTCCCATATTCTAATAGGTGAAGGACCTGTGATGATGTCATAGTCATGTGATTAGTCACATGAGGGGCGGAGCTCAAATCTAGAGACTATATTAGACGGTGGCTCAGTATTGCAGATTGTATTAGGTGGTGGGTAAAGGACCTGTGATGATGTCATAGTCATGTGATCCTGAGGGGCGGAGTTTGGTTCTGGTCATACAGTTAACCCCTCAGTGACCTGAGTCTCGGTTGCAGAGTTTCTGGCGGTCGGCCTGTAGCATGTGATGGTTTTGGGATCTCGTGTCTTGGTCGCGGTGTCGGTGGGATTAGTGTTCGCTCCGGGTGTTTATTTTAGTCATATACCAGAATCAAGTCAGTGTGAGGCAAAATACTCACCCTGACCCCGATACCTGACCCTGACCCCATCCACCTTTCCGCGGGTCAGGACCGGGTCTTGGATGATAGTTTGCCGGGCGGCGGTAATACAGACGAGGGGAGATGCTAGACGCAGGAGTGCGGGGAGCGCACATCACAGAGGAGGAAGGAGGGAGAGCTCTGTGATGATGGCCAGCCTCTGCCACCGATGAAAAGCCTGACCGAGGGGCTGTGAGAGGGATTGGTTCGGGTGGCACTGCCCACAATGGAGATGACCATGGCGGCCGCAGCTAGTATCGGAGGGAGGGAGCGGGAGATGGACCTTGGAGCGCAGGTAATCTTCCTGTCATGTGGACCTTGAAAAATCACAGAGACAGACAGCAGCGGAGTCCAGCGCAGCAGAGTCCAGCGCAGCAGAGCCCAGCGCAGCAGAGTCCAGCGCAGCAGAGCCCAGCGCAGCAGAGTCCAGCGCAGCAGAATCCAGCGCAGCAAAGCCCAGCGCAGCAGAGTCCAGCGCAGCAGAGTCCAGCGCAGCAAAGCTCAGCACAGCAGAGTCCAGCGCAGCAGAGTCAAGCGCAGCAGAGCCCAGCGCAACAGAGTCCAGCGCAGCAGAATCCAGCGCAGCAAAGCCCAGCGCAGCAGAGTCCAGCGCAGCAGAGTCCAGCGCAGCAGAGTCCAGCGCAGCAAAGCTCAGCACAGCAGAGCCCAGCGCAGCAGAGTCCAGCGCAGCAGAGCCCAGCGCAGCAAAGCTCAGCACAGCAGAGCCCAGCGCAGCAAAGCCCAGCGCAGCAGAGCCCAGCGCAGCAAAGCCCAGTGCAGCACAGCCTAGCGCAGCAGAGCATAGTGCAGCACAGCCCAGTGCAGCTGAGCCCAGCGCAGTAGAGCCCATTGCAGCAAAGCCCAGTGCAGCAGAGCCCAGCGCAGAAAAGCCCAGTGCAGCAGAGCTAAGTGCAACAAAGCTCAGTGCAGCAGAGCCCAGTGCAGCAGAGCCCAGTGCAGCAGAGCTAAGTGCAGCAAAGCCCAGTGCAGCAGAGCCCAGTGCAGCAGAGCCCAGTGCAGCAGAGCTAAGTGCAGCAGAGCCCAGTTCAGCAAAGCCCAGTGCAGCAGAGCCCAGTGCAGCAGAGCCCAGTTCAGCAAAGCCCAGCAGAGCCCAGTGCATCAAAGCCCAGCGCAGCAGAGACCAGTGCAGCAGAGCCCAGTGCAGCAAAGCCCAGCGCAGCAGAGACCAGTGCAGCGGAGACCAGTGCAACAGAGCCTAGTGCAGCAGAGCCCAGCGCAGCGAAAACCCAGCGCAGCGGAGTTCAGTGCAGCAAAGCCCAGCGCAGCGGATCCCAGCACAACGGAGCCCAGTGCAGCAGAGCCCAGTGCAGCGGATCCCATCACAGCGGAGCCCAGTGCAGCGGAGCACAGTGCAGCAAAGCCCAGTGCAGCAGAGCTAAGTGCAGCAAAGTCCAGTGCAGCAGAGCTAAGTGCAGCAAAGCCCAGTGCAGCAAAGCCCAGCGCAGCAAAGCCCAGTGCAGCAGAGCCCAGTGCAGCGGATCCCAGTGCAGCAGAGCCTAGTGCAGCAAAGCCCAGTGCAGCAGAGCCCAGTGCAGCAGAGCCTAGTGCAGCGGATCCCAGCACAGCGGAGCCCAGCGCAGCAGAGCCCAGTGCAGCGGATCCCAGCGCAGTGGAGCCCAGTGCAGCGGATCCCAGCACAGCAGAGCCCAGTGCAGCAAAGCCCAGTGCAGCAGAGCCCAGTGCAGCGGATCCCAGTGCAGCAGAGCCTAGTGCAGCAAAGCCCAGTGCAGCAGAGCCCAGTGCAGCAGAGCCTAGTGCAGCGGATCCCAGCACAGCGGAGCCCAGCGCAGCAGAGCCCAGTGCAGCGGATCCCAGCGCAGTGGAGCCCAGTGCAGCGGATCCCAGCACAGCAGAGCCCAGTGCAGCGGATCCCAGCACAGCAGAGCCCAGTGCAGCAAAGCCCAGCGCAGCAGAGCCCAGTGCAGCGGATCCCAGCACAGCGGAGCCGAATGCAGCAAAGTCCAGCGCAGCAGAGCCCAGTGCAGCGGATCCGAGCACAGCAGAGCCCAGTGCAGCGGATCCCAGCACAGCAGAGCCCAGCGCAGCAGAGCCCAGTGCAGCGGATCCCAGCACAGCGGAGCCGAATGCAGCAAAGTCCAGCGCAGCAGAGCCCAGTGCAGCGGATACGAGCACAGCAGAGCCCAGTGCAGCAAAGCCCAGCACAGCAGAGCCCAGTGCAGCGTATCCCAGCACAGCAGAGCCCAGTGCAGCGGATCCTAGCACAGCAGAGCCCAGTGCAGCAGAGCCCAGTTCAGCAAAGCCCAGTGCAGCGGATCCCAGTGCAGCGGATCCCAGCACAGCAGAGCCCAGTGCAGCGGATCCCAGCACAGCAGAGCCCAGTTCAGCAGAGCCCAGTGCAGCAAAGCCCAGCACAGCAGAGCCCAGTGCAGCGGATCCCAGCACAGCAGAGCCCAGTGCAGCGGATCCGAGCACAGCAGAGCCCAGTGCAGCGGATCCCAGCACAGCAGAGCCCAGTGCAGCGGATCCGAGCACAGCAGAGCCCAGCACAGCAGAGCCCAGTGCAGCGGATCCCAGCACATCAGAGCCCAGTGCAGCGGATCCCAGCACAGCAGAGCCCAGTGCAGCAGAGCCCAGTACATTTAAATTATAAATGTAATCGTTATATAGTATTATATATGTTAATCTGCATCTTGTGTTTTGATGAGTGAATCAGTCAGCGCTGCCCAGCACCCCCCCAACAACCGCCCCCCACCCGGTCCCTGGGAAAATTGTCTTGCATGAAACTGGCCCTTGGTGCAAATAGGTTGGGGCCCCTGTGCTCAGGAAACTTTCACACTTGTGTTTTTCTTTTCCGGTTTTGAGTCCGTCCAGTTTTTTCCTAATGCATTCTGAATGGAGAGCGATCCGTCCAGGATGCATCAGTTCAGTCCCTCTTACGTTTTTTGGACGGAGAAAATACCGCAGCATGACGCAGTTTTCTCTCCGGCCAAAATTCCTGAACACTTGCCGCACTGTATTAGTGCCGGATCCGTTCTTCCAGTCCGCTCATGTGCAGACCTTTAAATCTGTGAAAAATATAAATACTGGATCCGTTTTTCCTGGTGACACTGGAGAGACGGATCCGGTATGTGCGTCCGGATTGCGGGAATCCTCTGACACAAGTGTGAAGTAGCCTTAATCCCACAACCATAGAAAGCCTGTGGCTGAGCTCCTGGCGGTGTTATGGGAGCGCGTAGCCCCGTGGCGAGGGGACCGCTTTGTGCACTGCAGGGTTTGGGTTCGATGCCCATTAGTAACCTTAACACAACAAGTCATTTTTAAACATTACACAAGAGACAAGTTGAAGTGATGCGTGACGCGGATATCTGACTTTCTTCTCTCGTCAGTGACTTTTACGTTATTGTATTTTTGGAATACTAAATCTCATAGATACAAAGCCTCCGCCGTTGGCGTCTACATCAGGAGCTCAGCGGGAAGACGCTCTCTTCATAAGCAGTTCTCATGGCGCCCCTTTCAGGCTCTTAATAAAATGAATATTGAATATTTTACTGAGCCCCAGATCAGAGACACAATCCAGTGATGTGAGTAGTCCTTTATATTTGTAAGAGTAATGGGCAGCACTATAGTGAGGGGGGCATCTATTTCCAGGGGACTGAGGGCTAGTTAGTTTTTTGGTGTCTTGAAAGCTTCACTGTACAATATAATAACGTCTTATTTCTTAGGAAGGAGTCTGATTATCAGATCTGTCAATCACTTGGCATTTCCCAAACATAAGCTGCAAAGATATGACCACTAGGGGTCGCACTAGTCCGCTGTGGTCAGTCACGGTCCAGCTCTCCCGGGGAGTGTTCTGGGGTAGCTGATGCTGCAGGAGACTTATCTTCTAAATGTGCTCTCCCTCCGCTATCTTACATGGCTTATACATTGATTCACCTCTCTCAAGTGTGTATGCAGTTATTAGCAAGAATCACTATTTTCCTGGGACTCCTGAAAAATGTGAGTAGTCACTATATGCAGAGCTGTGTCCTGGCTTATACATATCTACTGTATATAGGTGTATTATACACACAGCGTACTATAGCTCCACCACACTGGGATCTGCTCAGAAATCTCATCTACATATCACTGCCTTATCCACAGACACGATGAGAGCAGAGCTGTGTCCTAGCATCTACATATCCTATGCACTATGTACTATAGCTTCACCACACTGAGATCTGCTCAGAAAGCTCATCTACATATCACTGCTTTATCCACCGACACAATGTATGATTATACAGACACCAGTAATATGTGATATCTTATAAGTATAGGAAATACATGCTGAGGGCAGAGCTGTGTCCTAACATCTACATATCATATGCACTATGTACTATAGCTTCACCACACTGAGATCTGCTCAGAAAGCTCATCTATATATCACTGCCTTATCCACAGACACAATGTATGATTATACAGACACCAGTAATATGTGTTATCTTATAAGTATAGGAAAGACATGCTGAGGGCAGAGCTGTGTCCTAGCTTCTACATATCATATGCACTATGTACTATAGCTTCACCACACTGAGATCTGCTCAGAAAGCTCATCTACATATCACTGCCTTATCCACAGACACAATGTATGATTATACAGACACCAGTAATATGTGTTATCTTATAAGTATAGGAAAGACATGCTGAGGGCAGAGCTGTGTCCTAGCATCTACATATCATATACACTATGTACTATAGCTTCACCACACTGACATCTGCTCAGAAAGCTCATCTACATATCACTGCCTTATCCACAGACACAATATATGATTATACAGACACCAGTAATATGTGTTATTTTATATGTATAGGAAAGACATGCTAAGGGAAGAGCTGTGTCCTAGCATCTACATATCATATACACTATGTACTATAGCTTCACCACACTGAGATCTGCTCAGAAAGCTCATCTACATATCACTGCCTTATCCACAGACACAATGTATGATTATACAGACACCAGTAATATGTGTTATCTTATAAGTATAGGAAAGACATGCTGAGGGCAGAGCTGTGTCCTAGCATCTCCATATCATATACACCATGTACTATAGCTTCACCACACTGACATCTGCTCAGAAAGCTCATCTACATATCACTGCTTTATTCACAGACACAATGTATGATCATACAGACACCAGTAATATGTGTTATCTTATAAGTATAGGAAATACATGCTGAGGGCAGAGCTGTGTCCTAGCATCTACATATCATATACACTATGTACTACAGCTTCACCACACTGAGATCTGCTCAGAAAGCTCATCTACATATCACTGCTTTATTTACAGACACAATATATGATCATACAGACACCAGTAATATGTGTTATCTTATAAGTATAGGAAAGACATGCTGAGGGCAGAGCTGTGTGCTAGCATCTCCATATCATATACACTATGTACTATAGCTCCACCACACTGACATCTGCTCAGAAAGCTCATCTACATATCACTGCTTTATTCACAGACACAATGTATGATTATACAGACACCAGTGATCTGTGTTATCTTATAAGTATAGGAAAGACATGCTGAGGGCAGAGCTGTGTCCTAGCATCTACACATCATATACACTATGTACTATAGCTTCACCACACTGAGATCTGCTCAGAAAGCTCATCTACATATCACTGCTTTATTCACAGACACAATGTGTTATTATACAGATACCAGTAATATGTGATAGCTTATAAGTATATGAAAGACATGCTGAGGGCAGAGCTATGTCCTAGCTTCTACATATCATATGCACTATGTACTATAGCTTTACCACACTGACATCTGCTCAGAAAGCTCATCTACATATCACTGCCTTATCCACAGACACAATGTATGATTATACAGATACCAGTAATATGTGTTATCTTATAAGTATAGGAAAGACATGCTGAGGGCAGAGCTGTGTCCTATCATCTACATAACATATGCACTATGTACTATAGCTTCACCACACTGACATCTGCTCAGAAAGCTCATCTACATATCACTGCCTTATCCACAGACACAATGTATGATTATACAGACACCAGTAATATGTGTTATCTTATAAGTATAGGAAAGACATGCTGAGGGCAGAGCTGTGTCCTAGCATCTCCATATCATATACACCATGTACTATAGCTTCACCACACTGACATCTGCTCAGAAAGCTCATCTACATATCACTGCTTTATTCACAGACACAATGTATGATCATACAGACACCAGTAATATGTGTTATCTTATAAGTATAGGAAAGACATGCTGGGGGCAGAGCTGTATCCTAGCATCTACATATCATATACACTATGTACTATAGCTTCACCACACTGAGATCTGCTCAGAAAGCCCATCTACATATCACTGCTTTATTCACAGACACAATGTGTTATTATACAGATACCAGTAATGTGCGATAGCTGATAAGTATAGGAAAGACATGCTGAGGGCAGAGCTATGTCCTAGCTTCTACATATCATATGCACTATGTACTATAGCTTTACCACACTGACATCTGCTCAGAAAGCTCATCTACATATCACTGCCTTATCCACAGACACAATGTATGATTATACAGATACCAGTAATATGTGTTATCTTATAAGTATAGGAAAGACATGCTGAGGGCAGAGCTGTGTCCTATCATCTACATAACATATGCACTATGTACTATAGCTCCACCACACTGACATCGGCTCAGAAAGCTCATCTACATATCACTGCTGCATTCACAGGTAGTCAAGGCTGAAGCTCAGCCTGCGTTTGTAGGAGGGGCGAAGGAGGCCTATTTAGCGCTGCCTCACGCTCCCATCATGGACGCCGCGCTCTCACGTGACGTCTCTTCACGTCCGGGTTCAGTTCCGACGCTGCCGCTCTACCCTCGCTGCCGCTCGTTCCTGCCTCCGGTCTGACTTCCTCTGCCCTCTCGAACCTCGCTCCTCCGGTAAGCTAAGCGGCGCCTTGAGCTGCTCTCCATCCTGGGAGCCTCGGCGCCGCGCTCTTCAGCGTTCCACACGTGTTTGCGATGCTGGGCCCGGCTCCCACACTGGTCACCAGGCAACGCCAACGCTCAGGTCCCCATCACAGGGAAACTATTACACTCAAGCATGAGCCCAGCCAACTCATACCGCATCACAACCATCCAGCACATCCAAGGCACTGCCACAGCACCTCTGCATCCAATCCACCCTGGTCACCCCTCTTGAGGTCACGTGGCTAAACCCATCACACACCATGCACTCATTTCTGTTCACCCTTCACTCAGCAATCCATACCCAGGAATGATCAAAAAAATAAATAAAAGCATCATGTCATCCGTCTGCCGCGCGCCAGATTTACGTCACCATTTTTTACTGGGATGCTCGGGTTTCCCTGTCGTTTGTCTGCCGCACGGCAGATTCACGTCGTTTACTTCTGGGACTCATCAGTCCCAGCAGATTCACGTCTTTTCCTGACACGTATCAGGTCTCATCCAGCAATTGCTCTTTCAGGTTTCACGCAATCATCTGCCACGCAGCAGATTCACGTCAATATTCTGTCTCGCTTAGGGTTTGTCCACGCAATTGTCTGCCACGCAGCAGATTCATGTCAATTTTTCTGTCGCATTAATGTTTCATTCACGTAATGGTCTGCCACGCAGCAGATGCCTTTTCCGGTCTCGTTTCTTTCCCTGACACACATCAGGTTTTCAGTCTTGGTCTGCCACGCAGCAGTCCATGTTCATTTTCCTGACACGCATCAGGTTCATTCACCGCCCTGACACGCATCAGGGACAAGTTCTCACGTCACATTTGCATTTCCTGACACGCATCAGGTGCTGTCGCGGTCCTGCCACGCAGCAGGTGCATCGGTCGCCCGACTCGCTCGGCCCGTTCCAACCTGGTTGGACCCTGATGCGCCTCAGGGGCATTCGCCTCTAGCCACGCAGCTAGTTCACGGGTCCTGACCGCCCGCAAGGCATCAGGTCATTCGGGGGCGCCTCACATGTATCAGGCACGGTCAAGCCTGACTCACGGCTCCCGCTCCCTGATCCACGTCAGGTTCTACTTTTCTTCCGCATCTCTCAAACCTCACCCCATGTTTTCCAGGGTCATCCCAGAGGTCTGTCTGGTTCAAAAAAATTTGTTTAGGCGATTTCCTCCAGGTACCAATCCTAGGCCCCGTTTTCCATCCAGGTCATTTCTGTTCCACGGCTTCATACGCCAAGTCCAGGTAAGTTTGGTTTCACTACTTCATCCCTCAGGATCAGGCTGGTATCATGCATGTCGCCTTTTCCTTTCAGGTAATCCAGGCCAGCTCGCCAGGTGGGTCAGGCCTCTTAACCTCTTCCTGGTGACGGATTACTGTCACTCTTCGGTGTCATTCAGAGGGTTTTCACGGATTCACTCGCAGGTGTCAAGTGGCTCTATCACCCTTCTTACCTTCCATTCTTCATTCCACAGCACGATGTCCCACGCTTCCGATATCGCCAAGACCCGCTCTATTCCGGAATCGCCCGGCTCGGCCCATGGAAGCACTCTTTCGTTTAGGCAGTGGACCATTCTGAAACTCATGACCGAATTAACCAGGAGAGGCATCCGCTATCCTGCCTCAGCCCGCAAAGCTGAGTTGTACAGGCTACTGACGGCGGAGCCTATCTCAGCTGCAGAAGATCAGGTGTCCCTGTCCACGATCCAGACAGCGCTGGCCCAGCTTCATTCCACCATCAACACTCTTACCAGTTCAGTGTCTGACATCCAGACCAGGTTGCTGGTGGTGGAGACCAGACCATCAATTCTGAGCACTCCCACCTCTCCGGTTCCAGGCCCGTCCGCCATTCAGGCTCCCAGCTCCTTCACCATTTCCCCATCACACTTCGTTCCTGACAACATCCGGAAGGACATTTTGGCAGGTAAAGACATAAACTTGGCTTCCATACTCATTTCCACCCACGATTCCAACGAGAACAGGACCATTGCATGTGGAGACGTGTCAGTGGTTCTCAAATCCAAAGACGCCCGGTTGCAAAAAAAGCTCTCCATTCCAGAGTTCGTGCTGGCCTTCAGCCTATTCCGAGACATCCTATGCTCTGCCCAACCACACCATAGAGAGGAACTCGACACCTACCTCTACAGGGTCACTGATTTGGGACACAAGTATGGAGGTCATGCATTCTACGATTATCATCGCTCGTTCTCCACCAAAGCCGCTGCTGCTCTGTCCCAGTTCCAGCACATCACGGATTGGTCCACACTAGACATGGAGCTGTTCTGCAGGCATTTTGCGGGCCTCAAAGCTCCCATCTGTGCCAATTGCCAGTCCATCTCGCATTCCTCCGACTGGTGTCGCAATTTAGGGGCTCTGGCCCAAGGCAGACCCTCTGCCTTCCCTTCCGGGTCTTCAAGTTCAGGGCAGAACGTAGACAAATGGGGCAGGCCCATAGTGTTTTTGGGCAGAAGTCAGGTCTGTAACAACTTTAACTGGTCTGATTGCTATTTTGCAAAATGCAAGGCTTTGCATGTTTGCTCCATTTGTTTCAGGGCCCATCCCCAGTCGTCCTGTCCGCAAAGGTCATCAAAACAGCCATGACTAGCTGGAGTCAACATCGACTTACTAGCCACCCTCCTTCTGCATCACCACGACCCCGCATTCGTGCAGTTTTTGGTTTCCGGATTTTCACAGGGGTTCCATACAGGGCTAGTTTCCTCCCCGCAGACAACTTGGGAGGGTTCCAATCTCCGTTCCGCCTTGGCAGATCCTGAATCAGTGGACTCCCTCATCCAGTCCGAGATCAGCAAGGGTTTCCTCCTGGGTCCATTCGCAGTCCCCCCCTTTGACATCTGGAGGGTCAACCCCATTGGCCTGGTCACAAAAAAGTTTTTCAATAAAAAAAGACTGATATTCGACCTTTCTGCTCCTCATGCTTCCAGCACACCCAGTTTAAATTCACTCATCCCTTCAGAGGACTTCTCCATGCGGTACTCTTCCTTGGACGAAGCCATTCGGTTGATTCTCCAGCTGGGGTCAGGCGCTTGGCTTTCCAAGGCAGACATTGCCGACGCCTTCAAACTTCTCCCAGTCTCACCCCATTTATGGAAATTCTACGGCATCAAGTGGAGGGAACTGTACTATTTCTCAGATAGACTGACATTTGGATCAAAGAGCAGTCCCTGGCTGTTTGATCAATTTGCCATAGCTCTCCACTGGGTCTTGGTCAACCACGGCGGATGCTCCAGGGTCATCCATTACCTTGATGACTTTCTGCTGATCGAGTCCGCAGACCAAGCACCCAATCAGCTCCAGGTACTTCTCGACTTGTTCTCAAAACTGAACGTCCCGGTTGCCCCGGCAAAAGTTGAAGGTCCATCTTCAGTAATAACCTTCCTGGGGATCATCTTGGATACTGGTAAGATGGAAGCCAGATTGCCCGACGAAAAACTCTGAAAAATCCAAGATTCCATCAGGAAGTCTGTCACGGCCAGGACCCTCACCAAGGTAGAACTCCAGTCAATTCTGGGAATGTTAAATTTTGCCTCCAAGATCATGCCCCCGGGGCGGGCATTCATCTCCAGATTGCTGCAGCTTTTACCTGCTGCCTCGGATCAGGACTCCTTGATCCACCTCGAGGCCGCCGCACCGGCCGATCTCCACATGTGGCACCATTTCCTGTCCAGCTGGAATGGCATCTCCCTCTTCGTCCCTTCTTGGGACGATAATTCTCCCACAGTCTTTTCCGACGCAGCAGGTTCAAAAGGGTTTGCAGCCATTTTTAACAACCACTGGTTCGTGGGTCCCTGGCCGCCTCAGATTTCTTCCATCCAGAGTTCCATCAAATCCTCTCCACTTTTAGAAATCTATCCCATTGTGGCAGCTGCCCAGACCTGGGGGGAGATCTGGAGGAACAAGCCGGTCATCTTCGTCATGGACAATCAGGCAATGGTAGAAATCCTCAGCAAAGGCCGTTCCTCTTCCCCACAAATCATGCCTTTTGTCCGCAGACTAGTGTGCCTTGCTTTAAAGTATAATTTTCATTTTTCATGCAGGTTCATACAGGGTTCAGCAAACACAGCGGCCGATGCCCTCTCTCGTTTCAACTTCCCGGTTTTCTTTCAGGTGATGCCAGACGCGGATCCATCAGGGGTCCCTCCACCCACCCTCGAGACGCTGACGATGGATTGAGCAAGCATGTCAGAACGGCTAAAGCACTCATCCATCACTCCTTATCCCTCAATACAGCCAGGAACTACAAGACAGGGTGGGAAACCTTCACACAATTCTCCCTCAGACACCCACAAGAACATCTGGACCGAACAACTTATGTCATGGCATTCCTGGCTTATTGTCACACAGACCTTCACCTATCTTTCAATACCATAAAATTATACCTTGCAGGGGTAAAACATTTCTTCACTTTAGATCACCCAGCCAGCCAGTCCATATTTTCTGCTCAGGACGTCATTAATTTGCAGGTCTGGTTTGAGGAGAGCTAATAGCCCTTAATTAGCTCTGGGCATAAAACCAGTCCACTTTCATATTTCATTTAGGAATCAACTTATGCCCTTTCTGACACCAGATCCAGGCTCTACAGAGTATTGTGGTTAATTGGGTATCAAATATGACTAGAGGATGTGATTCTGTAGCTGACCTATGGGTGGTAGAAGAACTACAGGTCCCAGCATTACCGTGTGTGGTCTCATTCTGTATGTAAATAAATAAGGATCGCAAATATGTATTCTGTATAACAATATGCCGATGTATCAAGGAGATACGGGCTTAAGTATAATCCTCATTGTAGGAACTGAACTTTGATGGGGTCATAAAACACTTGGGGGCCAATCCCTAAGCTTCACAGTCCCTCTGCTGCCATTGGCTGACAGGAGTAAGTCTCCTGCCCATGGGAGAGTTCATAAATATCCATGCACAAGGACAGAGGAGAGAGACCCATGGAACATCACCAGACACTTCATTGGACATTGACGGCATATCCCTGTATCAGAAGAACTTGGAGGGTCTCCCCTGATACATACTGAAAAGGGGTTTGCAAGGATTCAAAAAGGACATATGAACGACCATCTGAAACCCTCCAGAGAAGCTAAGTCTTTCCTCTTTTTCCCTTTTATTTGAACTGTCGTGATAATTTATATTGTTATTATTATTCTGTAGATTTATAGTCATTTTCATTAGACTTGTCTGCACTGCTTTTTACCGCTTATTAAAGATTATAAAATCTAAGTGGCCAAGTCTTCCATATTCTAAGCTGCCGAACAACGCACCTTGCCTTTGAAGAGACGTTACCAGGTAGTTAGTTACATTGCATTTAGGAATTGTAGCTGGGGGTGATTGACTGCGGTTGGTCAGTAAGTGATATCCGGTTCATCCACTGATCTGTGTGATAGTGAATGACCCAGATAGTCGGCTCGTGGACCGGGAACCCACGTGGTGGCAGTTACCGAAGTGTAGTGGGGGGGTGTTAGCCGAGTGGTAATACCCCGGTCACGTGAGGTCTCTGTGTGTGCGCAGACTCCGTCACAGACCACTACGTCAGAGCTGTGGGATCCGGAGCGGTCGGATCCATAGTTCGTGACAAACAGTACATAATAAGGCCTTACTATGAGAATATAGTTGTTTTGTTTTGTTAAGCCGTATTACGGGCTTATTCATAGACACTATATATTTATAAAGAAACCAGTAATATTTATTAGCTTTCTAAAAAACATTGTTCTCAATATGACAAGGACTTAGAATTGTCTTAGGGGATAAATGTGGAAGAAAAAAACGTCAAAGTCTCTTTTGCGAACCAAGAGCCTGACCTCTAAGCTGTAGCATTTCCTGGGGGCTGTAAATTAAAAGAATTTCCTCTCCAACCGTCAGACAGAGGAATTTCTGACGTTCACAGACACAGAGGAATCTCCTCTCCCACATTAGTTGGATGGATACAAAACAGATTCTCTTATTACAATTCTTAATTATAATTTTTTTTGGGGGGAGGGATTGGTAACTGTCGACCACCAAAACATTGGGAGATGGCAAAGAGAAGCACCAACTGCGCTGGAGCACAACAATGGCTGAGGGTGCGGCCGGTACACGTCTCTACTCTGCCAAAATAAGACATAATCGTCTTGAGGCTGGAGGCGGTGGACGCGGAGGAGGAGAGGTGGACGTGGCAGTGCCGGCAGAGGAGGTCACCAACCTCATTTTATTTTTCTTATGTTTTGGTTTGTGGAGGCCCCAAAACATTGGGAAATAGTAAAGGGAAGCACCAACTGCGCTGCAGTGTAACAATGGCGGCTCAGTGGCGGTATACAGGTCTATTCTGCCCAAGGTACGGACAAGTCCTGAGGGATCCAGGCCTGATTCATTGTAATGACCGTGAGCTTGTCCACATTGGCTGTGGACAGACGGCTGCGCTTGTCTGTGATGACGCCCCTGCCGAGCTAAACAGGTCACTTGTTCGTGCAGGGCAGGGATAGCCCGCCGGGAAAAGTAGTGGCGGCTGGGAATCACGTACCATGGGACAGCTGCCGTCATGACATTTTTAAAACTTTCCGTCTCCATCACATGGAATGGCAACATTTCAATGGCCAGTAATTTAGAAATGCTGGCATTCAGGGCCAGGGCTCGCGGGTGGGTAGGCGGTTACTTCCTCTTCCGCTCCAGTGTTTGTGGGATGGAGAGCTGAACGCTTCCGTGGGACATTGTGGAGATGTTCAGTGGTGGTGGTGGTGTGGCTGCCACATCCTCTGTTGCTCCAGAGGGTGAGAAGGAGGCCGAGACCGCAGCAGAAGAGGGAGCAGTAATGTTGAGCGCGAATATTCTAATCGCTAATTTTCATTGCGACTATCGGCACTTCGAGAATTTGCGAAGATCTAGAATATAGCGCTATATCTTCGGAATCTTCTTCTAGATTTTTTTTCATCAGTACCCATGATCCCTCCCTGCTTCTTGCTTGTGGGCCAATGAGAAGGCTGCAATGTCTTTGTCAGAGCTTAGCAACATCCCTAGCAACCAATAGGAACGCTGCCCCTCCCCCTTACTATATAAGAACCTCCCAGCAGCCATTTTGTGCTGAGAGCAGTGACATTGCTGTGCATGTGAGAGATGTTCCTCTGCTGTCCGTACATACAGACACAGCGCTGTGATGTCACACCAATCAGTAATATCTACTCAGACCTGAGAAAATGTCAAGTTGCACGTATTGCGCCAAGAAACATGCGCATCATTAGAGCTGATTTGCGCAATTGTGAATATATTGGAGCACTCTCTCTGCAGATAAAGCTATTGTTCTGCCGTGCCAACCTTTTTAGTCTCAGGAAACTTCTAGCAACTTTAAAAATGTATTTGTGAATTTATGGCGAATATTAGGCCAAAAATTTGCAAAATATCGCAAATTCGAATATTGCCTATTCCGCTCAACACTAGGGAGCAGGAGGAGCCTCCGATCTTTCGTGGTTCTTGAGGTGTCTACTCCACTGCAGCTCGTGCTTTGCGGTTAGGTGCCTGGTCATGCAGGTTGTGCTCAGGTTGAGAACGTTTATGCCTCGCTTCAGGCTCTGACTGCACCGCGTGCAAACCACCCGTGTCCTGTCGTCAGCGCACTGCAATGAATCGCGCAGGGCAGAGGCATTTTCAGGAGATCCGGTGATGTACCGAGCCCTCCTCAGGGCTGTCAGGCGGAGGCTTCCGCTCAGCAGTGAGCCCAGTGACATCACCGGCAATTATGGGCGGGCTTTGGCGCTGCCCTAGCCTATAAAAAGGCTAGGGCAGCGCTAAAGACGGCCCATCACAGCCGGTGACGTCAATAAACACACTGCTGGGTGGAAGCCTTCGCCCGGCAATGAGTTGCTGTAAATAAAAAAGCCCTTGCCCAGCGCATCAAAGCATGACATGTTCCGATGCTAACATCAGGGCGGCTGCCTGGGTGACAATATTGGTATGTCTGGGTTCAGAACTGAGCCCGGACAACCCCTTAAACTGGACATACTGGCTGGTAGGCCTCATCATGTTGGTTAAAACGATACCTTTCCTTTGTCTGTATGCCAAACGGTTGCAGAGAAACATTGTCACAGTCCCTCAGGTGACTGATGTACACACTATGTACTATAGCTTCACCACACTGAGATCTTCTCAGATAGATAATCTATATATTACTGCCATGTGATTATAGACACCACTACTGTGTTAGCTTATCAGTAGATATTAGGCAATTTCGAAAAAAAATTAATTGGCTGGTTTGCTGAATTTTTTAAAAAGATTCATTTTAATCCGAATTTATTTGCGGCAAATTGCGTAAAAAAATGGCTATTTCCTGTCTGCAGAGATCCTGCATAGTGGTGTAGAACACTGTGCCTGTATAGCGGTGTAGAACACTGTGCCTGTATAGCGGTGTAGAGCACTGTGCCTGTATAGCGGCGTAGAGCACTGTGCCTGTATAGCGGCGTAGAGCACTGTGCCTGTATAGCGGCGTAGAACACTGTGCCTGTATAGCGGCATAGAGCACTGTGCCTGTATAGCGGCGTAGAGCACTGTGCCTGTATAGCGGCGTAGAGCACTGTGCCTGTATAGCGGCGTAGAGCACTGTGCCTGTATAGCGGCGTAGAGCACTGTGCCTGTATAGCGGCGTAGACACTGTGCCTGTATAGCGGCGTAGAACACTGTGCCTGTATAGCGGCGTAGAACACTGTGCCTGTATAGCGGTACACTGTATGTATAGCGCGGTAGAACACTGTGCCTGTATAGCGGTGTAGAACACTGTGCCTGTATAGCGGTGTAGAACACTGTGCCTGTATAGCGGTGTAGAACACTGTGCCTGTATAGCGGTGTAGAACACTGTGCCTGTATAGCGGTGTAGAACACTGTGCCTGTATAGCGGTGTAGAACACTGTGCCTGTATAGCGGTGTAGAACACTGTGCCTGTATAGCGGTGTAGAACACTGTGCCTGTATAGCGGTGTAGAACACTGTGCCTGTATAGCGGTGTAGAACACTGTGCCTGTATAGCGGTGTAGAACACTGTGCCTGTATAGCGGTGTAGAACACTGTGCCTGTATAGCGGTGTAGAACACTGTGCCTGTATAGCGGTGTAGAACACTGTGCCTGTATAGCGGTGTAGAACACTGTGCCTGTATAGCGGTGTAGAACCTGTGCCTGTATAGCGGTGTAGAGCACTGTGCCTGTATAGCGGTGTAGAACACTGTGCCTGTATAGCGGTGTAGAACACTGTGCCTGTATAGCGGTGTAGAACACTGTGCCTGTATAGCGGTGTAGAGCACTGTGCCTGTATAGCGGTGTAGAACACTGTGCCTGTATAGCGGTGTAGAACACTGTGCCTGTATAGTGGTGTAGAACACTGTGCCTGTATAGTGGTGTAGAGCACTGTGCCTGTATAGCGGTGTAGAACACTGTGCCTGTATAGGGGTGTAGAACACTGTGCCTGTATAGCGGTGTAGAACACTGTGCCTGTATAGCGGTGTAGAACACTGTGCCTGTATAGGCGGTGTAGAACACTGTGCCTGTATAGCGGTGTAGAACACTGTGCCTGTATAGCGGTGTAGAACACTGTGCCTGTATAGCGGTGTAGAACACTGTGCCTGTATAGCGGTGTAGAACACTGTGCCTGTATAGCGGTGTAGAACACTGTGCCTGTATAGCGGTGTAGAACACTGTGCCTGTATAGCGGTGTAGAACACTGTGCCTGTATAGCGGTGTAGAACAACTGTGCCTGTATAGCGTTGTAGAACACTGTGCCTGTTATAGCGGTTTAGAACACTGTGCCTGTATAGCGGTGTAGAACACTGTGCCTGTATAGCGGTGTAGAACACTGTGCCTGTATAGCGGTGTAGAACACTGTGCCTGTATAGCGGTGTAGAAGCACTGTGCCTGTATAGCGGTGTAGAACACTGTGCCTGTATAGCGGTGTAGAGCACTGTGCCTGTATAGCGGTGTAGAACACTGTGGCCTGTATAGCGGTGTAGAACCTGTGGCCTGTATAGCGGTGTAGAACACTGTGCCTGTATAGCGGTGTAGAACACTGTGCCTGTATAGCGGTGTAGAGCACTGTGCCTTGTATAAGCGGTGTAGAACACTGTGCCTGTATAGCGGTGTAGAACACTGTGCCTGTATAGCGGTGTAGAACACTGTGCCTGTATAGCGGTGTAGAACACTGTGCCTGTATAGCGGTGTAGAACACTGTGCCTGTATAGCGGTGTAGAACACTGTGCCTGTATAGCGGTGTAGAACACTGTGCCTGTATAGCGGTGTAGACACTGTGCCTGTATAGCGGTGTAGAAGCACTGTGCCTGTATAGCGGTGTAGACACTGTGCCTGTATAGCGGTGTAGAACACTGTGCCTGTATAGCGGTGTAGAACACTGTTGCCTGTATAGCGGTGTAGAACACTGTGCCTGTATAGCGTGTAGAACACTGTGGCCTGTATAGCGGTGTAGGAACACTGTGCCTGTATAGCGGTGTAGAACACTGTGCCTGTATAGCGGTGTAGAACACTGTGCCTGTATAGCGGTGTAGAACACTGTGCCTGTATAGCGGTGTAGACACTGTGCCTGTATAGCGGTGTAGAACACTGTGCCTGTATAGCGGTGTAGAACACTGTGCCTGTATAGCGGTGTAGAACACTGTGCCTGTATAGCGGTGTAGAACACTGTGCCTGTATAGCGGTGTAGAACACTGTGCCTGTATAGCGGTGTAGAAACTGTGCCTGTATAGCGTGTAGAACACTGTGCCTGTATAGCGGTGTAGAACACTGTGCCTGTATAGCGGTGTAGAACACTGTGCCTGTATAGCGGTGTAGAACACTGTGCCTGTATAGCGGTGTAGAACACTGTGCCTGTATAGCGGTGTAGAACACTGTGCCTGTATAGCGGTGTAGAACACTGTGCCTGTATAGCGGTGTAGAACACTGTGCCTGTATAGCGGTGTAGAACACTGTGCCTGTATAGCGGTGTAGAACACTGTGCCTGTATAGCGGTGTAGAACACTGTGCCTGTATAGCGGTGTAGAACACTGTGCCTGTATAGCGGTGTAGAACACTGTGCCTGTATAGCGGTGTAGAGCACTGTGCCTGTATAGCGGTGTAGAACACTGTGCCTGTATAGCGGTGTAGAACACTGTGCCTGTATAGCGGTGTAGAACACTGTGCCTGTATAGCGGTGTAGAACACTGTGCCTGTATAGCGGTGTAGAACACTGTGCCTGTATAGCGGTGTAGAACACTGTGCCTGTATAGCGGTGTAGAACACTGTGCCTGTATAGCGGTGTAGAACACTGTGCCTGTATAGCGGTGTAGAACACTGTGCCTGTATAGCGGTGTAGAACACTGTGCCTGTATAGCGGTGTAGAACACTGTGCCTGTATAGCGGTGTAGAACACTGTGCCTGTATAGCGGTGTAGAACACTGTGCCTGTATAGCGGTGTAGAACACTGTGCCTGTATAGCGGTGTAGAACACTGTGCCTGTATAGCGGTGGTAGAACACTGTGCCTGTATAGCGGTGTAGAGCACATGTGCCTGTATAGCGGTGTAGAACACTGTGCCTGTATAGCGGTGTAGAAGCACTGTGCCTGTATAGCGGTGTAGAGCACTGTGCCTGTATAGCGGTGTAGAAAGCACTGTGCCTGTATAGCGGTGTAGAAGCACTGTGCCTGTATAGCGGTGTAGAACACTGTGCCTGTATAGCGTGTGTAGAACACTGTGCCTGTATAGCGGTGTAGAACACTTGTGCCTGTATAGCGGTGTAGAACACTGTGCCTGTTATAGCGGTGTAGAACACTGTGCCTGTATAGCGGTGTAGAACACTGTGCCTGTATAGCGGTGTAGAGCACTGTGCCTGTATAGCGGTGTAGAGCACTGTGCCTGTATAGCGGGTGTAGAAGCACTGTGCCTGTATAGCGGTGTAGAAGCAACTGTGCCTGTATAGCGGTGTAGAGCACTGTGCCTGTATAGCTGGTGTAGAACACTGTGCCTGTATAGCGGTGTAGAACACTGTGCCTGTATAGCGGTGTAGAACACTGTGCCTGTATAGCTGTGTAGAACACTGTGCCTGTTATAGCGGGTAGAACACTGTGCCTGTATAGCGGTGTAGAACACTGTGCCTGTATAGCGGTGTAGACACTGTGCCTGTATAGCGGTGTAGAACACTGTGCCTGTATAGCGGTGTAGGAACACTGTGCCTGTATAGCGGTGTAGAACACTGGCCTGTATAGCGGTGTAGAACACTGTGCCTGTATAGCGGTGTAGAACACTGTGCCTGTATAGCGGGTGTAGAACACTGTGCCTGTATAGCGGTGTAGAAGCACTGTGCCTGTATAGCGGTGTAGAACACTGTGCTGTATAGCGGTGTAGAACACTGTGCCTGTATAGCGGTGTAGAACACTGTGCCTGTATAGCGGTGTAGAACACTGTGCCTGTATAGCGGTGTAGAACACTGTGCCTGTATAGCGGTGTAGAGCACTGTGCCTGTATAGCGGTGTAGAACACTGTGCCTGTATAGCGGTGTAGAACACTGTGCCTGTATAGCGGTGTAGAACACTGTGCCTGTATAGCGGTGTAGAAGCCCTGTGCCTGTTATAGCGGTGTAGAGCACTGTGCCTGTATAGCGGTGTAGAACCACTGTGCCTGTATAGCGGTGTAGAACCACTGTGCCTGTATAGCGGTGTAGAACACTGTGCCTGTATAGCGGTGTAGAACACTGTGCCTGTATAGCGGTGTAGAACACTGTGCCTGTATAGCGGTGTAGAACACTGTGCCTGTATAGCGGTGTAGAACACTGTGCCTGTATAGCGGTGTAGAACACTGTGCCTGTATAGCGGTGTAGAACACTGTGCCTGTATAGCGGTGTAGAACACTGTGCCTGTATAGCGGTGTAGAACACTGTGCCTGTATAGCGGTGTAGAACACTGTGCCTGTATAGCGGTGTAGACACTGTGCCTGTATAGTGGTGTAGAACACTGTGCCTGTATAGTGTAGACACTGTGCCTGTATAGCGGTGTAGAACACTGTGCCTGTATAGTGGTGTAGAACACTGTGCCTGTATAGTGGTGTAGACACTGTGCCTGTATAGCGGTGTAGAACACTGTGCCTGTATAGCGGTGTAGAACACTGTGCCTGTATAGTGGTGTAGAACACTGTGCCTGTATAGCGGTGTAGAACACTGTGCCTGTATAGGGTGTAGAACACTGTGCCTGTATAGCGGTTAGAACACTGTGCCTGTATAGCGTGTAGAACACTGTGCCTGTATAGCGGTGTAGAACACTGTGCCTGTATAGCGGTGTAGAACACTGTGCCTGTATAGGTGTAGACACTGTGCCTGTATAGCGGTGTAGAACACTGTGCCTGTATAGCGGTGTAGAACACTGTGCCTGTATAGCGGTGTAGAACACTGTGCCTGTATAGCGGTGTAGACACTGTGCCTGTATAGCGTGTAGAACACTGTGCCTGTATAGCGGTGTAGAACACTGTGCCTGTATAGCGGTGTAGACACTGTGCCTGTATAGCGGTGTAGAACACTGTGCCTGTATAGCGGTGTACACTGTGCCTGTATAGCGGTAGAACACTGTGCCTGTATAGCGGTGTAGAACACTGTGCCTGTATAGCGGTGTAGAACACTGTGCCTGTATAGCGGTGTAGAACACTGTGCCTGTATAGCGGTGTAGAACACTGTGCCTGTATAGCGGTGTAGAACACTGTGCCTGTATAGCGGTGTAGAAGCACTGTGCCGTATAGCGGTGTAGAACACTGTGCCTGTATAGCGGTGTAGAAGCACTGTGCCTGTATAGCGGTGTAGAGCACTGTGCCTGTATAGCGGTGTAGAACACTGTGCCTGTAATAGCGGTGTAGAACACTGTGCCTGTATAGCGGTGTAGAACACTGTGCCTGTATAGCTGGTGTAGAACACTGTGCCTGTATAGCGGTGTAGAACACTGTGCCTGTATAGCGGTGTAGAACACTGTGCCTGTATAGCGGTGTAGAACACTGTGCCTGTATAGCGGTGTAGAGCACTGTGCCTGTATAGCGGTGTAGAACACTGTGCCTGTATAGCGGTGTAGAACACTGTGCCTGTATAGCGGTGTAGAACACTGTGCCTGTATAGCGTGTAGAACACTGTGCCTGTATAGCGGTGTAGAACACTGTGCCTGTATAGCGGTTGTAGAACACTGTGCCTGTATAGCGTTGTAGAGCACTGTGCCTGTATAGCGGGTGTAGAACACTGTGCCTGTATAGCGGTGTAGAGCACTGTGCCTGTATAGCGGTGTAGAACACTGTGCCTGTATAGCGGTGTAGAACACTGTGCCTGTATAGCGGTGTAGAACACTGTGCCTGTATAGCGGTGTAGAACACTGTGCCTGTATAGCGGTGTAGAACACTGTGCCTGTATAGCGGTGTAGAAGCACTGTGCCTGTATAGCGGTGTAGAGCACTGTGCCTGTATAGCGGTGTAGAGCACTGTGCCTGTATAGCCTGGTGTGTAGAACACTGTGCCTGTATAGCGGTGTAGAACACTGTGCCTGTATAGGTGTAGAGCACTGTGTCTTGCAGTAAACACACATAGGGAGTCTGCTGTGGTAGTGATAATACTGTGAGTCGGTATGACATGCAGATGACGGGCGTCGCTCTTACAATCACTGCACACTTTACTTATTCACCTTCACGGGGCCAAAACTGACCAAATAACTCCAGTGTGACCTCAGCCTTACAGGTCGATGTTAGCGCCAAGAAGAAGCGCGCTCCTTTTACACCGTCGTCAGCTGATTCCACATAGACGTCTACAGAACCTGTTCTATTAACCCCTTATACAAGTAGAGCCCCCGACAGAGTGGAGAGGGGGTCAGCAGTAAGGTTGTGGTGACGTCACTGATTATTTTGCCCTTCCTCTGATCCGTCAGAACAATAACCCCCAAGAAACCGATCCTGTCTGTGGAGCGTCCGCCGTCACTCGGTCAGCATCTGGTCAGTAATCCATCAGTATTGCTAATGCCAAAAAAACAGGAGTGGATCCAAAACAGAGATGACACGTGAATGGGATATTTGCATGTCTTCTGTGTTTTGTACCCACTCCTGCTTTTGGCCACCAAATCACAAGCCGATTCTGATGGGACCGTACAGGCCTTACAGCTGCTACACAGACAGGATCCGGTGTGCGTCTCATTTTTCCTTCCTTCTGACAGATCAGAAGAAGGGTCAAGTACATGATGTCAGCCAGGCTGAAAGGCAAAATAGTGGACCAGTCATGGAGTGGGGAGGGTGGGAACAGCATGAGAAGTCCACAGAGTGGCCCAATGACAGAGTCTGGAGGTGGCGGCACCATCAGGAGACCACTGAGTGGCCCAATGACAGTGTGGCGGCAGCAGCAGCATCAGGAGGCCACAAAGTGGCAAGATGACAGAGTGGGGAGGTGGGTGGCAATACTAGTACCCGCTGATGAAGGTGGGTGAAAGAAGGAGCACTTGGCATCAGGCGGGTCGCAGCATCAGAATAGTAGCTGAGGCAGGTAGCCAGAAGAAACCGGTCTCTGTTGTCAAGGTTTGGGCGAGGCCTGATTCATCTTGACAAAGGTCAGTCTCTCCACATTTTGGGTGGACAGGCGAGTTCTCCTTGGGGTAACTATGGCCCCTGCCGCACTAAACACCCGCTCTGATGCCACACTACTGAGCGGGCAGGACAGCTTTTCCGGGGCAAACTCTGCCAGTTGCAGCCACAAATATAGTTTGGCTGCCCAGTAGTCCAGCAGATCTTCAATGTGGGGTGGCAGGGCGCTGTCCAAGTATGCCACCACCTGCTGGTTCAGGTCCTGCTCCAGGTCTAGCTGCTGCTGGTGAGTAGTTTCTTCACTAGGTGGGTGAAGAAAGCTGCTCATCAGTGACTCTATACTAGGCTACTGCTGATGGAGCTGGTACTGCTCCTACCCCCTACCCCTCCACAGCAGCCATGGCAGAGGAACGTGAGCACAGAGGGCCCCCCCCCCCCCACCCGGTCAGACCTGAGAGAGGATGGACGATGGCGCAGATAGGCAGCAGACAACTGACTACATAGGATGTCTCTGTAGTAGTTCAATATGTCCTCCCTCTCAGCGGGTGTAAAAAAGGCCCCCCATTTTGGACCGGTAGCGAGGGTCCAACAAGGTGGAGAGCCAGAAGTCATCCCTCTGCTGAATGGTGACAATTCGGCTGTCACTACGCAAGCCAAGTGAGCATGCATCGGGCCATTTGCGCAAGTGACTCGGAGGGACTCCCTGCCTCCATCTCCAGTGCATACTGCCACGGTGTGTCTGGGTCCTCTGCCTCGTCTCCCTCATCGCCCTGCAGCTCCTCCGGCTGCTCCTGCTCCTCCTGTCACTTGTGTAGAAAAACCACCCATTCCGCTACACATTGCTTGGTCTCCAATGTCCTCCTCCTCCACTTCAGCCCCCACAGGGCTCATGTGGCCATGAGATCTATGCGCCACGTCTCCAGTCCCCTGACCCGCCAGATTTACCAGCATCTGTTCCAGGACATGAAGCACTGGAATGACGTTGTTCATCCCGTAGTCCTGGAGACTGACAAATAATGTGAACTCCTCCATGGGCCTGAGCAAACGGCAGATGTCATGCATGAGCTACCACTGGCTGACATCGAAGTTACACAGGGGAGTGCTCCTGTCCGCTTGGATCATCAAGAAAGCATTTATGGCCTTTCTCTGTTCGTATAGTCGGTCCAACATATGGAAGGTGGAATTCTAACGGGTGGATGCGTCACATATCAGCCTATGTTGGGGGATGCCGTTCGGCCGCTGCATCTTGAGGAGGGGGTCCTTCCGGTGTACGAGTGGCTGAAGTGCATGCAAAGTTTCCTGGCCATTTTTAGGATGTCTTGCTGATTGGTAAAAAACTTCAAGAACCGCTTGACAACCAGATTGAACACGTGTACCGGGCAGGACGCATGGCTCAGCCCTCCTTGACACAGCGTGACACCGCCGTGCCCTGCACATGTGGTATGCTGGAGGGGCCCTGTAAATTGTCCCTGCAGTGGAGGCTGAGGACACGGTGGAGGATGGAGTGGCAGAGGCAGACATTGTCGCAGGACCAACGGTGTAAGAACGTGGAGGCAGAAGTGGCGTCACCTGGCCAAGTTCCTGCTGTGGCTGTGCAGGGACCACATTCACACAGTGGCCGTAAAGGACATGTATTGTCCCTGACCGTAGTTACAGCTCCACACGTCGGCGCTGCCGTGCACTTTGTCAGACACGGACAGGGTCAAGGACTGGCCCACCTTCTGTTCTACATGTGTGTGCAGGGCTGGTAAATGACGGCTTGGGACTCTCCACCTCGGCACAAGCCATCAGTTCTCTGAAAGGGGCAGAGTCCACCACTTGGAAAGGGAGGGACTGCAGCACCAGCAACTTGGCCAGGAGCCCGTTCAGCTTCTGCCCCGTTGGATGAGCGCACGCAGACTGCTGTCTCTGGGCAATCGCTTCGGTGATCGATTGCTGACGGAATGACTGACGAGGAGCAGGAGCGTCTGGACCAGCAGAGGATAGGAAGGACTGACAGCTCCCTTCGGCTGAGGTGGTGGAGCCTTGACTGCCTGAAAACGAGTGCCACTGGGTGCCTATTACTGGGGCACTAATGGGGGCATTACTATTACTGGGGGCACTAATGGGGGCATTACTATTACTGGGGGCACTAATGAGGGCATTACTATTACTGGGGGCACTAATGGGGTATTACAATTACTGGGGGCACTAATGAGGGCATTACTATTACTGGGGGCACTAATGGGGTATTACAATTACTGGGGGACACTAACGGGGACATTAATATTACTGGGGGCACTAATAGGGGGCATTACTATTACTGGGGGACACTAATGGGTAGCATTACTATTACTGGGGGCACTAATGGAGGCATTACTATTACTGGGGGCACTAATGAGGAACATTACTATTACTGGGGGGGCACTAATAAGGGCATTGATATTACTGAGGGCACTAATGGAGTAATTACTATTACTGGGGGCACTAATGGTGACATTAATACAACAGGGGGGCACTAATGGGGAGCATTACTATTACTGAAGGCACTAATGGGGACATTACTATAACTGGGGGCACTAATGGGGGCATTACTATTATTGGGGGACACTAATGGGGGCATTAATATTACTGGGGGCACTAATGGGGACATTACTATTACTGGGGGGCACTAATGGAGGCATTACTATTACTGGGGGGCACTAATGGGGAGCATTACTATTACTGGGGGCACTAATGGGAGCATTACTATTACTGGGGGCCACTAATGGGAGCATTACTATTACTGGGGGCACTAATGGGGGCATTACTATTACTGGGGGCACTAATGGGGGCATTACTATTACTGGGGGCACTAATGGGGAGCATTACTATTACTGGGGGCACTAATGGGGAGCATTACTATTACTGGGGGCACTAATGGGGGCACTACTATTACTGGAAGCACTAATGAGGGCCTTACTATTACTGGGGGCACTAATGGGGCATTACTATTACTGGGGGCACTAATGGGGACATTACTATTACTGGGGGTACTAATGGGGACATTACTATTACTGGGGGTACTAATGGGGACATTACTATTACTGGGGGGCACTAATGGAGGCATTACTATTTCTGGGGGCACTAATGGGGAGCATTACTATTACTGGGGGCACTAATTGGGGCATTACTATTACTGGGGGGCACTAATGGGGAGCATTACTATTACTGGGGCACTAATGGGGGCATTACTATTAGTGGGGGCACTAATGGGGGCATTACTATTACTGGGGGCACTAATGGGGGCATTACTATTACTAGGGGCACTAATGGGAGCATTACTATTACTGGGGGCACTAATGGGGGCATTACTATTACTGGGGGCACTAATGGGGAGCATTACTATTACTGGGGCACTAATGGGGGCATTACTATTACTGGGGGCACTAATGGGGGCATTACTATTACTGGAGGCACTAATGGGGACATTACTATTACTGGGGGCACTAATGGTGACATTACTATTACTGGGGGACACTAATAGGGGAATTAATATTACTAGGGGACACTAATGGGGCATTACTATTACTGGGGGACACTAATGGGGGCATTAATTCTACTGGGGGGCACTTATGGAGGAATAGCTATTACTGGGGGGCACTAATGAAGGCATTAATATTACTGGGGGCACTAATGGGGTATTACTATTACTGGGGGACACTAATGGGGCATTACTAGTACTGGGGGCACTACTATTACTGGGGGCACTAATGAGGGCATTACTATTACTGGGGGCACTAATGGGGTATTACAATTACGAGGGGACACTAATGGGGGCATTACTATTACTGGGGGCACTAATAGGGGCATTACTATTACTGGGGGGCACTAATGGGGGCATTACAATAACTGGAGCACTAATGGGGGCATTACTATTACTGGGGGACACTAATGGGGGCATTACAATTACTGGGGGCACAAATGGGGGCATTACTATTGCTGGGGGCACTAATGGGGGCATTACTATTACTGGGGGGCACAAATGGGGGTATTACTATTACTGGGGGGCACTAATGAAGGAATTACTATTACTGGGGGGCAATAATGGGGGTATTACTATTAGTGGGGTCACTAATGGGGGCATTACTATTACTGGGGGACACTAATGGGAGCATTACTATTACTGGGGGACACTAATGGGGCATTACTATTACTGGGGAACACTAATGGGGGCATTACTATTACTGGAAGCACTAATGAGGGCCTTACTATTACTGGGGGCACTAATGGGGCATTACTATTACTGGGGGCACTAATGGGGACATTACTATTACTGGGGGCACTAATCGGGTATTACTATTACTGGGGGGCACTAATGAAGGAATTACTATTACTGGGGGGCAATAATGGGGGTATTACTATTAGTGGGGTCACTAATGGGGGCATTACTATTACTGGGGGACACTAATGGGGGCATTACTATTACTGGGGGACACTAATGGGGCATTACTATTACTGGGGAACACTAATGGGGGCATGACTTCTACTGGGGGACACTCCTAGTGGCATTACTATTACTGGGTGGCACTAATGGGGGTATTACTATTACTGGAGAGCCTTATTGGGGAGCATTACTAATACTGGGGGACACTAATGAAGGCATTACTATTACTAGGGGGCACTAATGGAGGAATTACTATTACTGGGGGCACAAATGGGGGTATTACTATTACCGGAGAGACTTATTGGGGAGCATTACTAATACTAGGGGGCACTAATGGTGACATTAATACTACTGGGGGGCACTAATGGAGGAATTACTATTACTGGGGGGCACTAATGGAGGAATTACTATTACTGGGGGCACTAATGGGGGTATTATTATTATTTGGGGCACTAATGGGGGCATTACTATTACTGGGGGCACTAATGGGGGGCATTACTATTACTGGAGGGGCACTAATGGTGACATTAATACTACTGGAGGGGCACTAATGGTGACATTAATACTACTGGGGGCACTAATGGGGACATTACTATTACTGGGGGACACTAATGGGGGCATTAATTCTACTGGGGGGCACTTATGGAGGGATTACTATTACTGGGGGCACTAATATTACTGGGGGGGCATTATTAATTCTGGGAGCCACATCATGTCAGCCACGCCCCTTTGGGTGTGTCTTAGGAAGGTGGGCATTTTCTCTTGGGGAGGAGGGGCCCCTAGAGATGCTGATCACGTGTCTGACACCGGGGCCTCCACAGCTGCTCGCCGACTGCCAGGAACTCTGCAACCGAGACTCAGGTCACTGAGGGGTTAACTGTATGACCAGCACCAAACCGGGGACATCATCACAGAGCTCCGCCCCCTCATGTGACTGATCACATGACTGTGACATCACCACAGGTCCTTCACAGCTAATGATATGGGCGCTGCGCAGGAGATCCCGGCCGGGTGAGTCTGGCTGCAGCCCTTCTCTCTGTTCTCAGCCAGTGTACAGGGGGGAGGGGCGTGTCCGGGATGGTCTCCTACATGACCGTCCTACAGGAAGTCAGCGGCGCACCGGTCCCTTCTGCAGAGCGCTCGGAGGGGGCAACAGATCGCGCTGAGCCACGCCCCCCCGCAACGGTGACGTCACTATCAGCCGCAGACATTATGCAGAGCGCTCGGAGGGGCGGTTCCTGGGGGGGGGGGGGTCACCACATAGCAGAGCTGAGTGCGGGATATTGGGGGTCACCACATAGCAGAGCTGAGTGCTGTATATTGGGGTCACCACATAGCAGAGCTGAGTGCTGGATATTGGGGGTCACCACATAGCAGAGCTGAGTGCTGGATATTTGGGACACCACATAGCAGAGCTGAGTGCTGGATATTAGGGACACCACATAGCAGAGCTGAGTGCTGGATATTGGGGGTCACCACATAGCAGAGCTGAGTGCTGGATATTGGGGGTCACCACATAGCAGAGCTGAGTGCTGGATATTGGGGACACCACATAGCAGAGCTGAGTGCTGGATATTGGGGACACCACATAGCAGAGCTGAGTGCTGGATATTGGGGACACCACATAGCAGAGCTGAGTGCGGGATATTGGGGACACCACATAGCAGAGCTGAGTGCGGGATATTGGGGGACACCACATAGCAGAGCTGAGTGCGGGATATTGGGGACACCACATAGCAGAGCTGAGTGCGGGATATTAGGGACACCACATAGCAGAGCTGAGTGCGGGATATTGGGGGTCACCACATAGCAGAGCTGAGTGCTGTATATTGGGGTCACCACATAGCAGAGCTGAGTGCTGGATATTGGGGGTCACCACATAGCAGAGCTGAGTGCGGGATATTGGGGGTCACCACATAGCAGAGCTGAGTGCTGTATATTGGGGTCACCACATAGCAGAGCTGAGTGCTGGATATTGGGGACACCACATAGCAGAGCTGAGTGCTGGATATTGGGGTCACCACATAGCAGAGCTGAGTGCGGGATATTGGGTGTCACCACATAGCAGAGCTGAGTGCTGGATATTTGGGACACCACATAGCAGAGCTGAGTGCTGGATATTAGGGACACCACATAGCAGAGCTGAGTGCTGGATATTGGGGGTCACCACATAGCAGAGCTGAGTGCTGGATATTGGGGGTCACCACATAGCAGAGCTGAGTGCTGGATATTGGGGACACCACATAGCAGAGCTGAGTGCTGGATATTGGGGACACCACATAGCAGAGCTGAGTGCTGGATATTGGGGGTCACCACATAGCAGAGCTGAGTGCTGGATATTGGGGGTCACCACATAGCAGAGCTGAGTGCTGGATATTGGGGATCACCACATAGCAGAGCTGAGTGCTGGATATTGGGGACACCACATAGCAGAGCTGAGTGCGGGATATTGGGGGTCACCACATAGCAGAGCTGAGTGCTGTATATTGGGGTCACCACATAGCAGAGCTGAGTGCGGGATATTGGGGGTCACCACATAGCAGAGCTGAGTGCTGTATATTGGGGTCACCACATAGCAGAGCTGAGTGCTGGATATTGGGGACACCACATAGCAGAGCTGAGTGCTGGATATTGGGGACACCACATAGCAGAGCTGAGTGCGGGATATTGGGGACACCACATAGCAGAGCTGAGTGCGGGATATTGGGGGACACCACATAGCAGAGCTGAGTGCGGGATATTTGGGACACCACATAGCAGAGCTGAGTGCTGGATATTGGGGGTCACCACATAGCAGAGCTGAGTGCTGGATATTGGGGACACCACATAGCAGAGCTGAGTGCTGGATATTGGGGACACCACATAGCAGAGCTGAGTGCTGGATATTGGGGACACCACATAGCAGAGCTGAGTGCTGGATATTGGGGACACCACATAGCAGAGCTGAGTGCTGGATATTGGGGACACCACATAGCAGAGCTGAGTGCGGGATATTGGGGACACCACATAGCAGAGCTGAGTGCTGTATATTGGGGTCACCACATAGCAGAGCTGAGTGCTGGATATTGGGGGTCACCACATAGCAGAGCTGAGTGCTGGATATTGGGGACACCACATAGCAGAGCTGAGTGCTGGATATTGGGGACACCACATAGCAGAGCTGAGTGCTGGATATTGGGGACACCACATAGCAGAGCTGAGTGCGGGATATTTGGGACACCACATAGCAGAGCTGAGTGCTGGATATTGGGGACACCACATAGCAGAGCTGAGTGCTGGATTTTGGGGGTCACCACATAGCAGAGCTGAGTGCTGGATATTGGGGGTCACCACATAGCAGAGCTGAGTGCTGGATATTGGGGATCACCACATAGCAGAGCTGAGTGCTGGATATTGGGGACACCACATAGCAGAGCTGAGTGCTGGATATTGGGGACACCACATAGCAGAGCTGAGTGCGGGATATTGGGGGTCACCGCATAGCAGAGCTGAGTGCTGGATATTGGGGGACACCGCATAGCAGAGCTGAGTGCTGGATATTGGGGGTCACCACATAGCAGAGCTGAGTGCTGGATATTGGGGGTCACCACATAGCAGAGCTGAGTGCTGGATATTGGGGGTCACCACATAGCAGAGCTGAGTGCTGGATATTGGGGGTCACCACATAGCAGAGCTGAGTGCGGGATATTGGGGTCACCACATAGCAGAGCTGAGTGCTGGATATTGGGTACACCACATAGCAGAGCTGAGTGCTGGATATTGGGGACACCACATAGCAGAGCTGAGTGCTGGATATTGGGGGTCACCACATAGCAGAGCTGAGTACTGGATATTGGGGGTCACCACATAGCAGAGCTGAGTGCGGGATATTGGGTACACCACATAGCAGAGCTGAGTGCTGGATATTGGGTACACCACATAGCAGAGCTGAGTGCTGGATATTGGAGGACACCACATAGCAGAGCTGAGTGCGGGATATTGGGGGTCACCACATAGCAGAGCTGAGTGCTGTATATTGGGGTCACCACATAGCAGAGCTGAGTGCTGGATATTGGGGGTCACCACATAGCAGAGCTGAGTGCTGGATATTAGGGACACCACATAGCAGAGCTGAGTGCTGGATATTGGGGGTCACCACATAGCAGAGCTGAGTGCTGGATATTGGGGGTCACCACATAGCAGAGCTGAGTGCTGGATATTGGGGACACCACATAGCAGAGCTGAGTGCTGGATATTGGGGACACCACATAGCAGAGCTGAGTGCGGGATATTTGGGACACCACATAGCAGAGCTGAGTGCTGGATATTGGGGACACCACATAGCAGAGCTGAGTGCTGGATATTGGGGGTCACCACATAGCAGAGCTGAGTGCGGGATATTGGGGACACCACATAGCAGAGCTGAGTGCTGGATATTGGGGACACCACATAGCAGAGCTGAGTGCGGGATATTTGGGACACCATATAGCAGAGCTGAGTGCTGGATATTGGGGACACCACATAGCAGAGCTGAGTGCTGGATATTGGGGGTCACCACATAGCAGAGCTGAGTGCTGGATATTGGGGGTCACCACATAGCAGAGCTGAGTGCTGGATATTGGGGGTCACCACATAGCAGAGCTGAGTGCGGGATATTGGGTACACCACATAGCAGAGCTGAGTGCTGGATATTGGGTACACCACATAGCAGAGCTGAGTGCTGGATATTGGGGACACCGCATAGCAGAGCTGAGTGCTGGATATTTGGGACACCGCATAGCAGAGCTGAGTGCAGGATATTGGGGGTCACCACATAGCAGAGCTGAGTGCTGGATATTGGGGTCACCACATAGCAGAGCTGAGTGCTGGATATTGGGGACACCACATAGCAGAGCTGAGTGCTGGATATTGGGGACACCACATAGCAGAGCTGAGTGTGGGATATTTGGGACACCACATAGCAGAGCTGAGTGCGGGATATTGGGGACACCACATAGCAGAGCTGAGTGCTGGATATTGGGGGTCACCACATAGCAGAGCTGAGTGCTGGATATTGGGGACACCACATAGCAGAGCTGAGTGCTGGATATTGGGGACACCACATAGCAGAGCTGAGTGCGGGATATTAGGGACACCACATAGCAGAGCTGAGTGCTGGATATTGGGGACACCACATAGCAGAGCTGAGTGCTGGATATTGGGGGTCACCACATAGCAGAGCTGAGTGCTGGATATTGGGGACACCACATAGCAGAGCTGAGTGCTGGATATTGGGGGTCACCACATAGCAGAGCTGAGTGCTGGATATTGGGGACACCACATAGCAGAGCTGAGTGCTGAATATTGGGGGTCACCACATAGCAGAGCTGAGTGCTGGATATTGGGGGTCACCACATAGCAGAGCTGAGTGCTGGATATTGGGGACACCACATAGCAGAGCTGAGTGCTGGATATTGTGGACACCACATAGCAGAGCTGAGTGCTGGATATTGGGGACACCACATAGCAGAGCTGAGTGCTGGATATTGAGGGTCACCACATAGCAGAGCTGAGTGCTGGATATTGGGGGTCACCACATAGCAGAGCTGAGTGCTGGATATTGGGGGTCACCACATAGCAGAGCTGAGTGCTGGATATTGGGGTCCCCACATAGCAGAGCTGAGTGCTGGATATTGGGGACACCACATAGCAGAGCTGAGTGCTGGATATTGGGGGTCACCACATAGCAGAGCTGAGTGCTGGATATTTGGGACACCACATAGCAGAGCTGAGTGTGGGATATTGGGGACACCACATAGCAGAGCTGAGTGCTGGATATTGGGGTCACCACATAGCAGAGCTGAGTGCTGGATATTGGGGATACCATAAAGCAGAGCTGTCACGACCATGTTTATGGCCGTGACTCCTTGGGAGCCGCATACAGTTGCCCGCGGTTTGGGTTGTTGTGTCAACCGCAGCTGGAGGCATTTTGCTGTTCTCCTCAGGTGCGGTTGCCGCGGACAACAGGTATGTGTGCGGGTGCCTTGGAGTTGTGTGCGTGTATGTATGCACTTTTGTATGTCTGGTGTGCAGTCTGTTTTATGTTTGGTGTGCACTGACATCTTCCCTTCACTGTGGTTGCCCGTGGCAACGTTTGGTTGGATGTGTACATGTGGTGGCAGTGTCCCGGCCTTCGGGCTGACTCCCAGGACATGGTTGCCACCCATGTCGTTGCCTGCGGCAACAGCCACAGTGTGATCTTGGGTTGTGCACTTTCCCTTTAAGTCTGTTTCCCTTCCCTGGTGCTCCCTTCCCAGTATGTGTGTGCTCTGGGTGTGTTTGTTGGGTGTGGCTACTTGGGCCTATAAAGCCTCAGTGTTTAGCTCATGTCTGAGGGTTGCTTCAGCCATGCTTAGCTGGAGCAGCCTCCTGTGTTTTCCACCTGCCAGTGGGGGCCACCCTTGTGGTCATAGGATTTATGTCACATAAAGTTTATGTCATGTTTATGTGTGATGTCTATGTGATGTTCAGTTAGGATTTTCCTTTTGTTGTTTGGTGCAGCTTATGGATCTGGATTCCTGTGTGTGGATATGTGTTTGCTGGGTTCATTTCATGTTCTGTGGACATCAGCTTGCCAGCACAGGGATCCAGTCAGCAAGGCTGTGGCAGGTAGGTGGAACTAGTGCAGTTCACCTGCCATATCCGTAAGACTGTTAGTGTTCCCCTTTTCCCTGCAGCTTGGCCAGTGAGACCCCTGTTCCTCCGCGTCCAGAAGGAACAGGCCATCTTACCCTGACTCCTAGTCCAGGGACCGGTCGGAGGGTGAGTTAGGGCTCCGAGGTTCCGGAGCATGGGTCCTCCTACCTTAAAGGTCGGCCCATGCAGCTAGGAGTTAGGGTCAGGTTAGGGACGCTTTAGGAGGTGACCTGCTCCCTAGTCCTGTCGTCCTGGCCGAGCAGCCTAACATCATCTGGCATCGCACGGCTGAGGGTTTTTCCCGTCCTCAGCCGTGACAAGAGCTGAGTGCGGGATATTGGGGTCACCACATAGCAGAGCTGAGTGCGGGATATTGGGGATACCACAAAGCAGAGCTGAGTGCTGGATATGGGAACACCACATAGCAGAGCTGAGTGCGGGATATTGGGGACACCACATAGCAGAGCTGAGTGCGGGATATTGGGGACACCACATAGCAGAGCTGAGTGCTGGATATGGGAACACCACATAGCAGAGCTGAGTGCTGGATATGGGGTCACCACATAGCAGAGCTGAGTGCTGGATATTGGGGTCACCACATAGCAGAGCTGAGTGCGGGATATTGGGGACACCACATAGCAGAGCTGAGTGCGGGATATTGGGGACACCACATAGCAGAGCTGACTGCGGGATATTGGGGACACCACATAGCAGAGCTGAGTGCGGGATATTGGGGACACCACATAGCAGAGCTGAGTGCAGGATATTGGGGACACCACATAGCAGAGCTGAGTGCGGGATTTTGGAGGACACCACATAGCAGAGCTGAGTGCGGGATATTGGGGACACCACATAGCAGAGCTGAGTGCGGGATATTGGGGACACCACATAGCAGAGCTGAGTGCGGGATATTGGGGACACCACATAGCAGAGCTGAGTGCGGGATATTGGGGACACCATATAGCAGAGCTGAGTGCTGGATATTGGGGACACCACATAGCAGAGCTGAGTGCGGGATATTAGGGACACCACATAGCAGAGCTGAGTGCTGGACTGGATATTGGGCACACCACATAGTAGAGCTGAGTGCTGGACTGGATATTGGGGACACCACATAGCAGAGCTGAGTGCTGGACTGGATATTGGGCACACCACATAGTAGAGCTGAGTGCTGGACTGGATATTGGGGACACCACATAGCAGAGCTGAGTGCTGGATATTGGGGACACCACATAGCAGAGCTGAGTGCTGGATATTGGAGACACCACATAGCAGAGCTGAGTGCGGGATATTGGGGACACCACATAGCACACACCCTCCTCAAGCTGATTCTGGTGCGTCCGCCTCACGTCCGGTATAGCATTCTGGCAAGGTATAGGAGTCGTTAATTTCTAAGGATAATTTGTTTTCCCTTAGGCCTCATGCACACGACAGTGTTTTTTCACTGTCAGTGATTTGGCTTCAGTGGTCCGTGTCCGATTTTGCTTCAGTTGTGTTTCCTTGTGTCTGACAGGGAAAAAGAAAAGGAAGGTTAATTAAAAGTGTAATTTTATTGCACCAAGGTCTTGTAGAAAAAAACGGACGCGGATGACATACCAGTTGTGCATCCCTTTTTTTGACGGACCCATTGACTTGAATGGGTCCGTCCTCCATTTTCCACTGACAAGAATAGGACAGGTTATATTTTTTTGACGGACTGGAATCCCGGATCACGGACTCGGAGAAAAAACTGAGGACTATCAGTTTTTTTTTCAGCTCCATAGAAATGAATGGGACCTCCGCTAAACTGTGAAAAATGACGGAACGGACGCACACAACGGTTGTGTGCAAGAGGCCTAAGTCCTACGTCCTACCAGTGGCACAGACTGGTACTCCGCCCCCCGTGGACTGGTAGGACAGGTGGAAACTTTATTGACACTTAATAATTAAATAATTAACTAGACCCTCCCACCCCAATTAGGAGGTGATCACCCCCAGTCCCTCGTGTAGTTACAAGTAGAAATAAGCAACAATCTTGTATAACAACCAATATCTAAGGGGGGGATATTTGTTTGCCACTGTTAGAACTAAGGGAAAACAAATTATCGTTAGAAATGAACGATTCCCTTACTTCCTAACCAGTGGCACAGATGGGGATTAGCAAGTAGAGGGCCCTCATGCCTGTCGGAAGATAATACTGTCCGGCCAAATGAGGAATAGCGATCTATCCTAGAATCCACTCTATAGTGTGAGATAAAAGGGGAGTGAGAACTCCAAGAAGCTGACCTACAGATGACATCCAGCGGAATCGAGCTTCTTTCTGCAAAGGAAGTAGCCACCGCTTGAGTAGAGTGGGCCTTCACAAACTCAGGAGGCTCCGAACCCTGAGACACACAAGACTACCGAACTGCCTCTTTGATCCATCGACTGATGGAGGGCTTAGAGGCTTTCCTACCCTGAGACATCTCAAGACATCGAGGGTATGGAGCCCTCTTTCTTATGAGGAGGGGAGAGAAGCCAAAACTGGAAGAGAAATCACCTGGTTGATGTTGCCGAAGGTCGGTAAAAGCTTGAGCAGCACCCGGTCTTGCAGGAACTTGGTGTATGGCTCAAAAGCAGAACAAGCTTGGAGTTCCCCAACTCGCATTGCAGAAGTGATAGCTAATACAAAAGTAATTTTCCAGGCAAAAAATTTGAACTCCACCTCCTCTAAAGGCTCAAAGGGGGGGGGGGGGGGATGATAACCCCCTGAGCACGACCGTTATATCCCATACCGGGATAGGTTTAATTATCGTAGGCTTTAACCTTGAAGCTCCCCTAAGGAACCTAAGGTCGAGATCGCAGAAGCTTGCACTCTGAGGGTCGAAGGTGACAACCCTTTATCCAGACCATCCTGCAGGAACTGTAGGATGGTAGGTATGGACACATCAGTGGGTGACAGTTGATGACTGGAACACCAATTTCAAAAAATCTTCCAAATTCTTGAATAAGATCTGTTAGTAGTCTCAGATCTGGAGTGCTGTAGGGTTCTCAAGACAGACCCCGATAGCCCTTCTATTCTTGGAAGGGACTGATCAACCTCCAGGTTGAACATTTGAAGATTTGAGGAGATCTGAGTGTTCCCCGACACCAGTACTCCCTTTGGGGGAAGCCTCCAAAATTCACCCCGACTCATTTGAATGAGTTGGGTAAACCAAGCGCTTTTCGGCCAGTATGGAATGATGGCGATGACTGACGCTTGGTCCTGCCTGATTTTCATCAAAACCCTCGGAATCAAGGAAATTGGAGGGAAGATATAGGCCAGCCCGAACCTTCATTGGATTGACAGTGCATCTATTGCCACCGGGTTGTCCTCCCTGTAAAGGGAGCAGTACCTCGCCACCTTGGTGTTGAACCTTGTTGCCATGAGATCGATCTCTGGCATGCCCCATCTAAGCGTTATCTCCTTGAAGACATCTGGATGGAGAGACCATTCTCTGGTTGGAAGACCTAGGCTCAGGCGATCTGCAATCATATTGTGAGGTTCAATTCTACCCAATCCAATATCACACCTATCTCTCTCAGGAGACTTTGTGACTTCGTGCCTTCCTGCTTGTTGATGTACATTACCGCAGTCATGCTGTCTCACTGTACTTTTACCGCTTTGACTTGAATGCAGGGAGCAAAATGAAAAAGAGCTAGTTTGATCGCCCTGATTTCTAGGAGAGTCGATGACAATAACATCTCCTGAGATGTCCAGGTTCATTGAACTGTCTTGTCCAGAAGTTGTGCTCCCCAGCCTTCTAGGGATGCATCTGTGGTAAGTAGGATCCAAGAGGGTTAGATGGGTCCACCATCTTAGGGAGGACCGGGCACGGCAAGACAGGTAGTGCACGGAATTTAGTCCCACTGAACTGTGATTCCACTTGGCTAGTACCTCCAATTGTAGCAAACGTAGGTGCCATAATGCCCAAGGAACCGCCTCTGCGGTTGAAGACATTAGTCCCAACATTCTCAGCAAAGTATGGATGGTTACTTTCCGAGGTACTAAGAGAGAGCGGGCTGAATTATGAACAGATAGCATTCTTTTGGGAGTAAGATGAATAGTCCACCACGAATCCCAGGAACTTCACTGAGGTAGCTGACAGGAGATGGGACTTGTCTCTGTTGATTATCCATCCTAGCAGGTGGAGGAAGGCTACAGCCCGTTGAAAGTGTTGGGACAGGATCACTTGGGAAGGAGTTCTGAAGAGCCAGTCGTCCAGGTATGGAATGATGCTCAGACCCTGAAGTCTTAGAGCTGCCCCCATGGAAACCACCACTTTAGTAAATGTGTGTCAGGCCAAAGAAGTCCCCTGACTTGCACCACTATCCTTAAGAATCTTCTGGACCCAGGATGGATAGGAATATGGAGGTAAGCATCCTTGAGATCCAAGGTTGCCAGGAAATCTCCTGGCAATAGAAGATTGGTCACTGACTGGATAGTTTCCATCCGGAAATGCTTGCGTTTGATGAACTGATTAAAATATCTCAGATCTATGATTAGAGGCCCTGGAGGGTTTTCCCCCCTCTACGGGAGCTCCAATCTCTCTGTCCCTCCATAATATGGTCAAGCTCTGTCCCAAAAGGTTTGCTGGGTTCATATGCCATGGTGCTGAGATTATGCTTGGAAGTTGTATCATCCTTCCGGGGTTTTAGCCAGAGCGGACGCCTGCGTGCGTCTGAGAGCACCATGGTTTTGGAAGCCAATTTTTGTTGTTGTGGAGCAGCGTCACACAAAAAATCAATGGCCAGACCGGCCGTCTTTCAAGAGGCCAAGATGTCACCCCTAGAGACCCCCTGGTCCAGGTCAGACTGAACTTGGGCGAACCTGGCCTTAAGAAAGTTTGCCACTTCAGAGGACGCTATTGGGACCGAGGCAGAAGCCGAAGCAGAGGAATAAATGCGCCTAAAGGCGCAATCAGCCTTGCGGTCAATCGGATCCTGAAGACTTGATCCGTCGTCCGATGGTACCATGGTCCTTTTGGAAAGCTTGGAAATGGCCATATCCACTTTTGGTACTGGCCCCCAAGAGGACAATCCATCTTCTCTTAACGAGAAGACAGACTTAAATCTTTTGGTCAGCACGGGACCTTTTTCTGGTTTGTTCCACTCCGTCTTCATTAATGACAGGAGGGAATCGTCCGCTTTAAAGGCCCTGGGCCCCTTAGAGGCGGAGGTAGAGGCTTCACCCTGATCAACATCCTGGTCTCCCAATTGATGGATCTCAGCAGCCGCTGGGCCTTCTCGGGAGGGAAGAAGTAGGAAAACCAAGCCTCATCTTTGGAAGAAGAGGAGATAGATCCATCTCTAGCATCCTGAGCCTCCGATACCTCCATGGCCCGATGAGGAGAGGAAGGTCTTTGGCGCTTAAATCTAAAGGCCTGCTTCAGCTTTTCTATAGAGGAGTTCAGCTGGTTCATATTGGAATCCATGTAGCTCTTCACCCAGTCAACTACATCATGAACTGTAGGTTCTTGCTGGGGAAGAAGCTTCGCTCTACAGGGCAGACATCGCGAGAATAAATTATTATCCTCCAGGAGGATACCCATACGCCTGCGCTTCAGGAGGCCGAATGACCACTGGTGCAGGATTTAAACAGCAACCTTGGCGCTGAAAAATAGGCCCTGCCCAAAAGGGGTGGAGCTAGTGCTAAAATCTAATTATCAATAAAAATGACAAAAAAGAGAGAAAAATTGAAGTACAAGGCTAAGGGGGAGACACTAATAGCTTAATTCGCCAAAACCGGCGAAAAAAATACATTATAAAGGAGGGAAACACTTCCTCCTAAGAAACAGGAAGTGATGTCACAGCCGGAGACGTCACTTCCAAAATGGCGTCGCCCACAGGAAACAGGTGGAGCCGCCGATCCCTAGCTCCCAGCGCTCCAGGAGCGGGCCGAACACAGACATCCTCACCGCCCCGAGACACAGCACGGGAGTGGCAGAGATTACCCGGTGGACAGCCGCAGGAATGAGGAACAGCCACCAGAGATCGCCAAGTTATCCCCAAAGGGTAAGTGTCGGGTTCAATAGAACAGGGATCCCTAGAGGGGGATCTCCACCAGTCCAAACCTGTCCGGAGGACAGAAAAAAACACAAGGGGACTGGGGGTGATCCCCTCTTTATTGGAGGTGGGACGGTCTAGGTAATTATTTAATTATTAAGTGTCAATAAAATTTCCACCTGTCCTACCAGTCCACGGGGGCGGAATACCAGTCTGTGCCACTGGTTAGGACGTAAGGGAATCTGGCAGAACAGCGGCAGACTGGAGATAGAAGCAATACTCGGACTGAGCCCGGAGGGGGCGCTACTAAGAGGGAGGAAGCTATGCGGCGGCAGGCAGAATATCATTCAAGGGGGCGGATACATGGAGGACGTGGCGCTGTGCGGAAAGGGGGCGGAGTCACAGCAGAAATGAGAGCCGTCTAAAAGCACGTGAAGCCGCACTGGGACCCACAATGCAGAGCGGCGGAAGGTAGACAAAGACCTAAACCAAGATGTAAACAGGGCGGGTGGGGGGGGGGTGGGGGGGCTAGAATCACCTTATAACACTGAGCACACTTAAATTAAAAAACATTTTAACCCCGGAAAACCCTAATCAGAGAGCAGTGAGACTATAAACTCTTTACTGTAAGATCAGTGAGACTGTGGACTCTATACTGTAAGAGCAGTGAGACTATGGACTCTATACTGTAAGAGCGGTGAGACTATGGACTCTATACTGTAAGAGCAGTGAGACTATGGACTCTCTACTGTAAGAGCAGTGAGACTGTGGACTCTATACTGTAAGAGCGGTGAGACTATGGACTCTATACTGTAGAGCAGTGAGACTATGGACCTTTTACTGTAAGAGCAGTGAGACTTTGGACTCTATACTGTAAGAGCAGTGAGACTATGGACTCTATACTGTAAGAGCAGTGAGACTATGGACTCTGTACTGTAAGAGCAGTGAGACTATGGACTCTATACTGTAAGAGCAGTGAGACTATGGACTCTATACTGTAAGAGCAGTGAGACTATGATCATATACTGTAAGAGCAGCTGAGACTATGGACTCTATACTGTAAGAGCAGTGAGACTATGGACTCTATACTGTAAGAGCAGTGAGACTATGGACTCTATACTGTAAGAGCAGTGAGACTATGGACTCTATACTGTAAGAGCAGTGAGACTATGGACTCTATACTGTAAGAGCAGTGAGACTATGGACTCTATACTGTAAGAGCAGTGAGACTATGGACTCTATACTGTAAGAGCAGTGAGACTATGGACTCTATACTGTAAGAGCAGTGAGACTATGGACTCTATACTGTAAGAGCAGTGAGACTGTGGACTCTATACTGTAAGAGCAGTGAGACTATGGACTCTATACTGTAAGAGCACTGAGACTATGGACTCTATACTGTAAGAGCAGTGAGACTATGGACTCTATACTGTAAGAGCAGTGAGACTGTGGACTCTATACTGTAAGAGCAGTGAGACTATGACTCTTACTGTAAGGAGCACTGAGACTATGGACTCTATACTGAAGAGCGTGAGACTATGGACTCTATACTGTAAGAGCAGTGAGACTATGGACTCTATACTGTAAGAGCAGTGAGACTATGGACTCTATTACTGTAAGAGCAGTGAGACTATGGACTCTTTACTGTAAGAGCAGTGAGACTATGGACTCTTATACTGTAGAGCAGTGAGACTATGGACTCTTACTGTAAGAGCAGTGAGACGATGGACCTCTACTGTAAGACGTGAGACTAGTGGACATCTTAACTGTAAGAGCAGTGAACTATGGACTCTATACTGTAAGAGCGTGAGACTATGGACTCTATACTGTAAGAGCAGTGAGACTATGGACTCTTATACTGTCAGAGCAGTGAGACTGATGGACTCTATACTGTAAGAGCGGTGAGACTAGTGACTCTATACTGTAGAGCAGTGAGACTATGGACTCTATACTGTAAGAGGCAGTGAACTATGGACTCTATACTGTAAGAGCAGTGAGACTATGGACTCTATACTGTAAGAGCAGTGAGACTATGGACTCTATACTGTAAGAGCAGTGAGACTATGGACTCTTATACTGTAAGAGCAGTGAGACTATGGACTCTATACTGTAAGAGCAGTGAGACTATGGACTCTTACTGTAAGAGCAGTGAGACTAGTGGACTCTATACTGTAAGAGCAGTGAGACTATGGACTCTATACTGTAAGAGCAGTGAGACTATGGACTCTTTACTGTAAGAGCAGTGAGACTATGGACTCTATACTGTAAGAGCGGTGAGACTATGGACTCTATACTGTAAGAGCAGTGAGACTATGGACTCTTTACTGTAAGAGCAGTGAGACTATGGACTCTATACTGTAAGAGCAGGTGAGACTATGGACTCTTATACTGTAAGAGCGGTGAGACTATGGACTCTATACTGTAAGAGCAGTGAGACTATGGACTCTATACTGTAAGAGCAGTGAGACTATGGACTCTATACTGTAAGAGCAGTGAGACTATGGACTCTTACTGTAAGAGCAGTGAGACTATGGACTCTATACTGTAAGAGCAGTGAGACTATGGACTCTACTGTAAGAGCAGTGAGACTATGGACTCTTACTGTAAGAGCAGTGAGACTATGGACTCTACTGTAAGAGCAGTGAGACTATGGACTCTTACTGTAAGAGCAGTGAGACTATGGACTCTTACTGTAAGAGCAGTGAGACTATGGACTCTATACTGTAAGAGCAGTGAGACTATGGACTCTTACTGTAAGAGCAGTGAGACTATGGACTCTACTGTAAGAGCAGTGAGACTATGGACTCTTACTGTAAGAGCAGTGAGACTATGGACTCTATACTGTAAGCAGTGAGACTATGGACTCTACTGTAAGAGCAGTGAGACTATGGACTCTTACTGTAAGAGCAGTGAGACTATGGACTCTTACTGTAAGAGCAGTGAGACTATGGACTCTACTGTAAGAGCAGTGAGACTATGGACTCTATACTGTAAGAGCAGTGAGACTATGGACTCTTACTGTAAGAGCAGTGAGACTATGGACTCTTACTGTAAGAGCAGTGAGACTATGGACTCTTACTGTAAGAGCAGTGAGACTATGGACTCTATTACTGTAAGAGCAGTGAGACTATGGACTCTATACTGTAAGAGCAGTGAGGACTATGGACTATATACTGTAAGAGCAGGAGACTATGGACTCTATACTGTAAGAGCAGTGAGACTATGGACTCTATACTGTAAGAGCAGCGAGACTATGGACTCTTACTGTAAGAGCATGTGAGACTATGGACTCTTTACTGTAAGAGCAGTGAGACTATGGACCTTCTACTGTGAAGAGCAGTGAGACTATGGACTCTATACTGTAAGAGCAGTGAGACTATGGACTCTTACTGTAAGAGCAGTGAGACTATGGACTCTGTACTGTAAGAGCAGTGAGACTATGGACTCTGTACTGTAAGAGCAGTGAGACTATGGACTCTATACTGTAAGAGCAGTGAGACTATGGACTCTTTACTGTAAGAGCAGTGAGACTATGGGACTCTTACTGTAGAGCAGTGAGGACTATGGACTCTTTACTGTAAGAGCAGTGAGACTATGGACTCTTTACTGTAAGAGCAGTGAGACTATGGACTCTTACTGTAAGAGCAGTGAGACTATGGACTCTTACTGTAAGAGCAGTGAGACTATGGACTCTACTGTAAGAGCAGTGAGACTATGGACTCTTACTGTAAGAGCAGTGAGACTATGGACTCTTACTGTAAGAGCAGTGAGACTATGGACTCTTACTGTAAGAGCAGTGAGACTATGGACTCTTACTGTAAGAGCAGTGAGACTATGGACTCTATACTGTAAGAGCAGTGAGACTATGGACTCTATACTGTAAGAGCAGTGAGACTATGGACTCTTTACTGTAAGAGCAGTGAGACTATGGACTCTTACTGTAAGAGCAGTGAGACTATGGACTCTATACTGTAAGAGCAGTGAGACTATGGACTCTTACTGTAAGAGCAGTGAGACTATGGACTCTTACTGTAAGAGCAGTGAGACTATGGACTCTTACTGTAAGAGCAGTGAGATGGACGACTATGGACTCTTACTGTAAGAGCAGTGAGACTATGGACTCTTACTGTAAGAGCAGTGAGACTATGGACTCTTACTGTAAGAGCAGTGAGACTATGGACTCTTACTGTAAGCAGTGAGACTATGGACTCTTACTGTAAGAGCAGTGAGACTATGGACTCTATACTGTAAGAGCAGTGAGACTATGGACTCTATGTAAGAGCAGTGAGACTATGGACTCTATACTGTAAGAGCAGTGAGACTATGGACTCTATACTGTAAGAGCAGTGAGACTATGGACTCTACTGTAAGAGCAGTGAGACTATGGACTCTTACTGTAAGAGCAGTGAGACTATGGACTCTTACTGTAAGAGCAGTGAGACTATGGACTCTTACTGTAAGAGCAGTGAGACTATGGACTCTATACTGTAAGAGCAGTGAGACTATGGACTCTACTGTAAGAGCAGTGAGACTATGGACTCTACTGTAAGAGTGAGACTATGGACTCTTTACTGTAAGAGCAGTGAGACTATGGACTCTTACTGTAAGAGCAGTTGGATATGGACTCTATACTGTAAGAGCGGTGAGACTATGGACTCTATACTGTAAGAGCGGTGAGACTGTGGACTCTTTACTGTAAGAGCAGTGAGACTATGGACTCTTTACTGTAAGAGCGGTGAGACTATGGACTCTGTACTGTAAGAGCGGTGAGACTATGGACTCTGTACTGTAAGAGCAGTGAGACTATGGACTCTATACTGTAAGAGCAGTGAGACTATGGACTCTATACTGTAAGAGCAGTGAGACTGTGGACTCTTTACTGTAAGAGCAGTGAGACTGTGGACTCTTTACTGTAAGAGCAGTGAGACTATGGACTCTATACTGTATAAGCAGTGAGACTATGGACTCTTTACTGTAAGAGCAGTGAGACTATGGACTCTTTACTGTAAGAGCAGTGAGACTATGGACTCTTTACTTTAAGAGCAGTGAGACTATGGACTCTATACTGTAAGAGCAGTGAGACTATGGACTCTATACTGTAAGAGCAGTGAGACTATGGACTCTATACTGTAAGAGCAGTGAGACTATGGACTCTATACTGTAAGAGCAGTGAGACTATGGACTCTATACTGTAAGAGCAGTGAGACTATGGACTCTATACTGTAAGAGCAGTGAGACTATGGACTCTATACTGTAAGAGCAGTGAGACTATGGACTCTATACTGTAAGAGCAGTGAGACTATGGACTCTTTACTGTAAGAGCAGTGAGACTATGGACTCTTTACTGTAAGAGCAGTGAGACTATGGACTCTTTACTGTAAGAGCAGTGAGACTATGGACTCTATACTGTAAGAGCAGTGAGACTATGGACTCTGTACTGTAAGAGCAGTGAGACTATGGACTTTCTGTGACAGCGCTGGAGGGGTCTGGGTGATGATGGTGTCATTGTGTTGTCAGGTTCCTGTAAGGTGTCAGGATGTCCATGGAAAAGTGGGAGTATATAGAAGGACACAAGGATCGGTATGAGGACGCCATGATGGAGGACCACCGACCCCTCACATTAACGGGTAAGAGGAATCTATATATGTATATGGGCACAGGCTGGCACTGGGGGGATGTTATTACAGTCATGTGTATAATGTACACAGACTCTATGCTGTAATGTATGGAGATTACACAAAATAACATGTCACTCCCCTTTCTGGTAATGTTATTGGTTATCAACACTAAGCTCCTCCTACACAGCCTGCACCCCTTCTCCAGACACTAAGCTCCTCCTACACAGGCTCTACCCCTTCTCCAGACACTAAGCTCCTCCTACACAGGCTGTACCCTTCCTCCAGACACTAAGCTCCTCCCACACAGGCTGTACCCCTCCTCCAGACACTAAGCTCCTCCTACACAAGCTGTACCTCTTCTCCAGACACAAAGCTCCTCCTACACAGGCTATACCCCTCCTCCAGACACTAAGCTCCTCCTACACAGGCTGTACCCCTCCTCCATACACTAAGCTCCTCCTACACAGGCTGTACCTCTCCTCCATACACTAAGCTCCTCCTACACAGGCTGCACCCCTTCTCCAGACACTAAGCTCCTCCTACACTGGCTGTACCCTTCCTCCAGACACTAAGCTCCTCCTACACAGACTGTACCCCTCCTCCAGACACGAAGCTCCTCCCACACAGGCTGTACCCCTCCTCCAGACACTAAGCTCCTCCTACACAAGCTGTACCTCTTCTCCAGACACAAAGCTCCTCCTACACAGGCTATACCCCTCCTCCAGACACTAAGCTCCTCCTACACAGGCTGTACCCCTCCTCCAGACTCTAGACCCTAAGCTCCTCCTACACAGGTTGTACCTCTCTTCCAGACACTAAGCTCCTCCTACACAGGTTGTACCCCTCCTCCAGACACTAAACTTCTTCTACACAGGCAGTACCCCTCCTCCAGACACTAAGCTCCTCCTACACAGGCTGTACCCCTTCTTCAGACACTAAGCTCCTCCTACACGGGCTGTACCCCATCTCCAGACTCCAGACTCTAAGCTTCTCCTACACAGGTTGTACCCCTCTTCCAGACACTAAGCTCCTCCTACATAGGTTGTACCCCTCCTCCAGATGCTATGCTCCTCCTACACAGGCTGTACCCCTCCTCCAGATTCTAAGCTCCTCCTACACAGGCTATACACCTACTCCATACACTACACCCCTCTATACAGGCTGCACCCCTTCTCCAGACACTAATCTCCTCCTACATAGGCTGTACCCCTCCTCCAAACACTAAACTCCTCCTACACAGGCTGTACCCCTCCTCCAGACACTAAGCTCCTCCCACACAAGTTGTACCTCTCCTCCAGACACCAAGCTCCTCCTACACAGGCTGCACCCCTTCTCCAGGCACTAAGCTCCTCCTACAAAGGCTGCTCCTCTCCTCCAGTCACCAAGCTCATCCTACACAGGCTGTACCTCTCCTCCAGACACTAAGCTCCTCCTACACAGGCTGTTCCCTTCCTCCAGACATCAAGCTCCTCCTACACAGGCTGTACCTCTCCTCCAGACACTAAGCTCCTCCCACACAGGTTGTACCTCTCCTCCAGACACTAAGCTCCTCCTACACAGGCTGCACCCCTTCTCCAGACACTAAGCTCCTCCTACACAGGTCTGTTTTACTGACTGTATTGGACGTGTCTGAATTGGCAGTTCTCCTGCTTTTTACTCTCTGGTTCCCTCCTTCCTGATCTCATTGGACCCCCCCATCCTAGGACATGACTTCTACACTGAGGAAGGAGAGGAAGGCCAAGTCTCTGGATAGAAGAGCAGCTCTACGCCTGGGGTTTCCATGTGGGTGACCAGATTAGCTTGGGGTTCGGCTGGTGAGGAGCAGAACATGGTTATCTAGGCCCCAATCACTAAACCTAGAAGTGAAGGAGCTGAGAGAAGTGTCTGATCTATAGACAGATCTACAGGAGGCCATGTATTCAGTCACTGTGTGCTTGTGTCTCCACAGATGGATCCAGGAGGAGAAATCCTTCAGAGAGATGTCCCCGTCCCCTGTATTCCCAGGACTGTCCAAAGGAGAAGTTCCCAGAGAACCATCAGGTAGATGGAGCTGATATTAAGGCGGAGGTTAAAGATAAAGCAGAAGAGGAGATGGATTTATGGGGCGATCGGCAGTGTAAGGAGGGGGGCTGTCATGTCAGGGTCACCTGGATATTACTCCCATCATCTCATCATCACATGTAATAATCTCTCCTGTTCCTGTGTGTCTCCACAGGTGGACTCATAGAAGGAAATCCCCCAGAGAGATGTCCCCGTCCTCTGTATTCCCAGGACTGTCCAGAGGAGAAGCTCCCAGAGAACCATCAGGTAGATGGAGCTGAGCCCTATACACATCTATATAGGGGGGTCCTGCAGTCATGGAGGGGTCATAGATGGTGGGGGTCTCTTATGTGGATCTGTTAGATGTCCCACCTGTCTGCTGTATTGCCCTGAATTGTTACAGATGAGAAATCGGGGGGAAGATGTGACTGATATTAAAGTGGAGGATGAAGAAGAGCGGATGATGGGCGATCCCCCGTGTAAGAGTGAGGTGGAGGACCTTCCAGTCCATGTGACCACAGGTATGTGATACTGGATGGAGAAGGTGGATTCAGAGGTCCCAGAGGTTTTTTGCGTTCCGTATACGGGTCATTCATTTCAATGGTTCTGCAAAAAAAAAACACAGAATGTACTCTGTACGCATTATGTTTCCGTATTTCCGTTTTTCAGTTCCGTTGAAAGATAGAACATGTCCTATTATTGCCCACAAATCATGTCCCGTGGCTCCGTTTAAGTCAATGGATCTGCAAAAAAAACGGAACACATACGGAATGCACTCCGAATGTCTTCCATATCGGTTCTGTTTTTGCGGAACCTTCCATTAAAATGTTTTGCCCAGACCCTGTATATGCCAAAGGGAAAGGAAAAACAGAACGGAAACAAAACGTCCATAGTCTCCACTATGAGGAGCACTATTACTATGAGGGACACTATTACTATGAGGGCACTATTACTATGGGGGCACTATTACTATGAGGGACACTATTACTATGAGGAGCACTATTACTATGAGGAGCACTATTACTATGAGGGCACTATTATGAGGGGCACTATTACTGTGAGGAGCACTATTTCTGTGAGGAGCACTATTTCTGTGAGGAGCACTATTACTATGGGGGCACTATTACTGTGAGGAGCACTATTACTATGAGGAGCACTATTACTATGAGGAGCACTATTACTATGAGGAGCACTATTACTATGAGGGACACTATTACTATGAGGGACACTATTACTATGGTGGCACTATTATGAGGGGCACTATTGCTATGCGGAGCACTATTACTATGAGGAGCACTATTACTATGAGGGACACTATTACTATGAGGGGCACTATTACTATGGGGGCACTATTACTATAGGGACACTATTACTATGGGGGCACTATTACTATGAGGGACACTATTACTATGAGGGACACTATTACTATGAGGAGCACTATTACTATGAGGGACACTATTACTATGAGTGACACTATTACTATGAGGGGCACTATTACTATGAGGAGCACTATTACTATGGGGGCACTATTACTATGAGGGACACTATTACTATGAGGAGCACTATTACTATGAGGAGCACTATTACTATGAGGAGCACTATTACTATGAGGAGCACTATTACTATGGGGGCACTATTACTATGAGGGACACTATTACTACGAGGGACACTATTACTATGGGGGCACTATTACTATAAGGAGCACTATTACTATGAGGGACACTATTACTATGAGGGACACTATTGCTATGCGGAGCACTATTACTGTAAGGAGCACTATTACTATGGGGGCAATATTACTATGCGGAGCACTATTACTATGAGGATCAATATTACTATGAGGGGCACTATTGCTATTCGGAGCACTATTGCTATGCGGAGCACTATTGCTATGCGGGGCACTATTACTATGAGGGACACTATTATGAGATGCACTATTGCTATGCGGAGCACTATTACTGTGAGGAGCACTATTACTATGAGGGACACTATTACTATGAGGAGCACTATTACTATGAGGATCAATATTACTATGAGGGGCACTATTGCTATGCGGAGCACTATTACTATGAGGGGCACTATTACTATGAGGGGCACTATTACTATGAGGGACACTATTACTATGAGGGACACTATTATGAGGGGCACTATTGCTATGCGGAGCACTATTACTATGAGGCGCACTATTACTATGAGGAGCACTTTTACTATCAGGGCACTATTGCTATGCGGAGCACTATTACTGTGAGGAGCACTATTACTGTGAGGAGCACTATTACTATGAGGGGCACTATTGCTATGCGGAGCACTATTACTGTGAGGAGCACTATTACTATTGGGGGCACTATTACTATGAGGAGCACTTATTTTGGGGGCACTATTACTATAGGGGCACTATTACTATGAGGGGCACTATTACTATGAGGAGCACTATTATTATAAGGGGCACTATTACTATGAGGACCACTATTATTATGAGGGGCACTATTACTTTGATGAGCACTAATATTATGAGGGGCACTATTGCTATGAGGGGCACTATTGCTATGCGGAGCACTATTACTGTGAGGAGCACTATCACTATGAGGGCACTATTACTATAGGGGGCACTTTTACTATGAGTGGCACTATTACAATGGGGGGCACTATTACTATGAGGAGCACTATTATTATGGGGGCACTATTACTATGAGGGGCACTATTACTATGAGGAGCACTATTATTATGAGGGGCACTATTACTATGAGGGGCACTATTACTATGAGGGGCACTATTACTATGAGGAGCACTATTATTATGAGGGGCACTATTACTATGAGGAGCACTATTATTATGAGGGGCACTATTGCTATGCGGAGCACTATTACTGTGAGGAGCACTATTACTATGAGGGCACTATTATTATGAGGGGCACTATTACTATGAGGGGCACTATTACTATGAGGGGCACTATTACTATGGGGGGCACTATTACTATGAGGAGCACTATTATTATGAGGGGCACTATTGCTATGAGGGGCACTATTGCTATGAGGGGCACTATTACTGTGAGGACCACTATTACTATGAGGAGCACTATTACTATGAGGGGCACTATTACTATGAGGAGCACTATTGCTATGCGGAGCACTATTACTGTGAGGGGCACTATTACTGTGAGGGGCACTATTACTATGAGGGGCACTATTACTATGAGGAGCACTATTATTATAAGGGGCACTATTACTATAAGGGGCACTATTACTATGAGGAGCACTATTACTATGAGGGGCACTATTGCTATGCGGAGCACTATTACTGTGAGGAGCACTATTACCGTGAGGAGCACTATTACTATGAGGGACACTATTACTATGAGGGACACTATTACTATGGGGGCACCATTACTATGAGGGGCATTATTGCTATGAGGGGCACTATTACTATGAGGAGCACTATTACTATGAGGGACACTATTACTATGAGGAGCACTATTACTATGGGGCAATATTACTATGCGGAGCACTATTACTATGAGGATCAATATTACTATGAGGGGCACTATTGCTATGCGGAGCACTATTGCTATGCGGAGCACTATTACTATGAGGGACACTAACTATGAGGGGCACTATTACTATGAGGAGCACTATTACTATGAGGAGCACTATTACTATGGGGGCAATATTACTATGCAGAGCACTATTACTATGAGGGGCACTATTGCTATGCGGAGCACTATTACTATAAGGGGCACTATTACTATGAGGGACACTATTATGAGGGGCACTATTGCTATGCGGAGCACTATTACTATGCGGAGCACTATTACTATGAGGAGCACTATTACTATGAGGGCACTATTACTGTGAGGAGCACTATTACTATGAGGGACACTATTACTATGAGGAGCACTATTACTATGGGGCAATATTACTATGCGGAGCACTATTACTATGAGGATCAATATTACTATGAGGGGCACTATTGCTATGCGGAGCACTATTGCTATGCGGAGCACTATTGCTATGAGGGGCACTATTACTATGAGGAGCACTATTACTATGAGGAGCACTATTACTATGCGGAGCACTATTACTATGAGGGGCACTATTGCTATGCGGAGCACTATTGCTATGCGGAGCACTATAACTATGAGGGGCACTATTACTATGAGGGACACTATTACTATGAGGGACACTATTATGAGGGGCACTATTGCTATGCGGAGCACTATTACTATGCGGAGCACTATTACTATGAGGAGCACTATTACTATGAGGGCACTATTGCTATGAGGGCCACTATTACTGTGAGGAGCACTATTACTATGAGGGCACTATTACTATAAGGGGCACTTTTACTATGAGGGGCACTATTACTATGGGGGCACTATTACTATGAGGAGCACTATTACTATGAGGGGCACTATTACTATGAGGGGCACTATTATTATGGGGGCACTAATACGATGAGGAGCACTATTACTATGAGGGGCACTAATACTATGAGGAGCACTAATACTATGAGGAGCACTATTATTATGAGGAGCACTATTATTATGAGGGGCACTATTACTATGAGGGACACTATTATGAGGGGCACTATTGCTATGCGGAGCACTATTACTATGCGGAGCACTATTACTATGAGGAGCACTATTACTATGAGGGCACTATTGCTATGAGGGCCACTATTACTGTGAGGAGCACTATTACTATGAGGGGCACTATTATTATGGGGGCACTAATACGATGAGGAGCACTATTACTATGAGGGGCACTAATACTATGAGGAGCACTAATACTATGAGGAGCACTATTATTATGAGGAGCACTATTATTATGAGGGGCACTATTACTATGAGGAGCACTATTATTATGAGGAGCACTATTACTATAAGGGGCACTATTACAATGAGGGGCACTAATACTATGAGGAGCACTATTACTATGAGGGGCACTATTACTATGAGGGGCACTATTACTATGAGGGGCACTATTATTATGAGGGGCACTATTACTATGAGGGGCACTATTACTATGAGGAGCACTATTATTATGAGGGGCACTATTACTATGAGGGGCACTATTACTATGAGGAGCACTATTATTATGAGGGGCACTATTACTATGAGGAGCACTATTATTATGAGGCGCACTATTACTATGAGGAGCACTATTACTATGAGGGGCACTATTATTATGAGGGGCACTATTATTATGAGGGGCACTATTACTATGAGGGGCACTATTACTATGAGGGGCACTATTACTATGAGGGGCACTATTACTATGAGGGGCACTATTACTATGAGGAGCACTATTACTATGAGGGCACTATTACTATGGGGAGCACTATAACTATGAGGAGCACTATTACTATGAGGGCACTATTATTATGAGGGGCACTATTGCTATGCGGAGCACTATTACTGTGAGGAGCACTATTATTATGAGGGGCACTATTACTATGAGGAGCACTATTACTGTGAGGGGCACTATTACTATGAGGGCACTATTACTATGAGGGGCACTATTACTATGAGGGGCACTATTACTATAAGGAGCACTATTGCTATGAGGGGCACTATTGCTATGCGGAGCACTATTACTGTGAGGAGCACTATTGCTATGAGGAGCACTATTACTATGAGGGGCACTATTGCTATGCGGAGCACTATTACTGTGAGGAGCACTATTACTATGAGGGGCACTATTACTATGAGGGGCACTCTTACTATGAGGGGCACTATTACTATTAGGAGCACTATTATTATGAAGAGCACTATTACTATGAGGGGCATTATTACTATGAGGAGCACTATTACTATGGGGGCACTATTACTATGAGGGGCATTATTGCTATGAGGGGCACTATTACTATGAGGAGCACTATTACTATGAGGCACACTATTACTATGGGAGCACTATTACTATGGGGGCACTATTACTATGGGAGCGCTATTACCATGAGGAGCACTATTTCTATGAGGGGCATTATTACTATGAGGAGCACTATTACTATGGGGGCAATATTACTATGAGGGGCACTATTACTATGCGGAGCACTATTACTATGCGGAGCACTATTACTATGCGGAGCACTTTTACTATGAGGAGCACTTTTACTATGAGGAGCACTATTACTATGAGGGGCTAGACCCAAGGGGTCTAATATATTCTTGTTGTCGGCTGATGTGACACAATTTCCGTGGCTCCAGGAGTTGTCGACTGCAGGGGCTTTGCTAGAGTCTCAAAATATCCGGGGCCCGAGCCCCAATGAATAATACCTCCTCCCGGGCACAGCGCATTTTCCTGTACTCGCTATACCGCATCACGTACCTCTCACATCCAGGGCCTCCAGGTGACATCTCCTCCGATGTAGATCTTCTCATCATCTCCATTCGGTCCAGACATTTTCTCTCAGCCGCCTCGTCTCTGCAGAGTGTGACACACGGACATCTCAGCTTCTATCATCATCCTCCAGCCTCCAGCCCCCACAGTGTTATCCTGCTGCTCGCTGGGCCCCCCAATACCCCCAAATACTATCCTGAGGAAATAATAGTGCTCCTCATAGTAATAGTGCCCCCATACTAATAGTGCCCTCATAGTAATAGTGCTCCTCATAGTTATAGTGCTCCCCATAGTAATAGTGCCCTCATAGTAATAGTGCTCCTCATAGTATTAGTGCTCCCTATAGTAATAGTGCTCCCCATAGTAATAGTGCCCTCATAGTACTAGTGCTCGTTATAGTAATAGTACTCGTTATAGTAATAGTGCTCCCATACTAATAGTGCCCTCATAGTAATAGTGCTCCCTATAGTAATAGTGCTCCCTATAGTAATAGTGCCCTCATAGTAATAGTGTTCCTCATAGTAATAGTGTTCCTCATAGTAATAGTGTTCCTCATAGTACTAGTGCTCGTTATAGTATTAGTACTCGTTATAGTAATAGTGCCCCCATAGTAATAGTGCCCCCATAGTAATAGTGCTCCTCATAGTAATAGTGCTTCTCTTACTTATAGTCCCCCCCATAGTAATTGTCCCCCCGTAGTAATAGTGCTCCTCATAGTCCCACCAATAGAAATTCCCTTTTAGAATGCTCTCATTAGAAATACTGCCCCCTACAGTGCCCCAACAGTGATAATGTTCCCCAAGAATACCCCCTTTAGTAATACTGCCCCAAGATTGCCACCATTAGAAGTGCCCTCCAGAATTAATACTGCCCTCACAATGCAAATAACTACAACTCCCAGCATTGCTCTGCCTGTCCTTTCACGTCCCTCTCCTCATGTACATACATCACCACATCTTCTTCACCAGGACTTCTCTTCACTGCTGAGCCGTCCTCTCCTGTACTGGTCACATGATGGTAACATCATCGCAGGTCCTTCTCAACCACTGCCTTCAGCACTGATCACATGACTGTGATGTCACCACAGGTCCTTCAGCTCTTCCAGGGCATTAGATTCAATTGTACTGCCATTCTGAGGACTTACAGTTGTATGTAGCAGGCAGGACATTTGGGGCCGGGGACAAAACATCAGGGGCCCCAATGTTTTAACCTAGCAACGTCCCTGGTCGGCTGATGTGACACATTTTCCGTGGCTCCAGGAGTTGTGGGGCTGTCTGGATGTTGTCACTAGTAGACAGGAGAACTGGAGCGCTGTGTAGAGCGGGAGCACGGGGTCCTTACGGGCTGTATGGGTAGATTTATATTCACTCTCTGCACTGGAATACTGCTTTAAAGGGGTATTCCCATCTCAGACAGTGGGGGCATATGGCTAGGATCTGGTGGGTTACGAAGCTGAAGATGGAGCTTCTCAGTGACCACCTGTCGGAGACGGACGTCGTCTCCGCTCTGCTGGTAATATACTTGATAGATTATTGTTAGGCATTTCTCTTGGGGTATTTAATGATGGGATCGGAGTTTTTGTTTGTGTCGCACCTGATGGTCTCCGTTTTTCCCCCTCCTGTGCGTCCCGTGGTTGCAGGCATTGGTCACTGAGTGAGACTGGGATTCTACAACCATTGGCTCCTCGCAGGACGTCCATTGGCGGTCTGATCGTTTCTGGGTTACTTTGGTGGCACGATCTCCTCCTCTGAACGGACACAGCAGACACAATGATGAAACCAAACCATTCACGCTCTCAGCTGGGCATCATCTAAAGCAGAATTCTTGTAGATGGGGATTGTTTTACAGATCGGCGGTGCGGCTGCGGGGGAACATTCCCATCCTCTGTTACCAATCTTTTTGTGGCGGGAGGAGATATTTTTCCTCTTGTTTAATTTAGTACGGGAGATTTATCAACGACCTCCTGGTTATCTGTGGAGGCCAGCACAATGATGCCTCCTCTCCTGGTACACGTTTGAACACTAATGAATGTAAGCTACGATCAATGTCTTGGACCTGGCTCTTGATGTATGTGATGGGGAGATGACTACAGGCTCCTATGGTGAGAAATTCATTACTTCACGCTAAATCGTGTCATCCTTTACAGGTTAGAAAAAACATTCCCAAAGGTGAGTTCATCAGGCGCCCACGTGACCGGACAATGGGAACGTATTGCAGACCGCTTATTGCGAGGCTCAAAATGTGCCCACAATAACTCTGGAAGTGATAAATTAGACCCGTCACGGTCCCTCCTGTGAGAGAGGTGAGAAGATAGACTTGCTGCACGTGAGGCTATCTGACAGGTCTCTCTGTTGTTGTTTGGCAGGATCTCACCTCTCCTCAGGTGCTGCTCGTTATCAGTGATGAGGCTCTATTCAGGTCCCCCTCACACTGCTGACCATGCGGTTGATAGTTTGCTTGGAGTTGCTAGTGCTGGTTTGTCTTGGATCTCCTGCTTCTCCAGACATCTCTAAGCTAAGTACTTGTTTCCTTCGCTGTTTCTTATTATCTGGTGTGTGTGGTTTCTAGGCCTCAGGGAGACGCAGGTGTCATGGAACCATGAACCAGACGTGCAACAGAGATAAGTGGAAATAGAAGGCTTTATTGAAAAGCAAGCTGTAAGCAAAAGTCCAAACGGATGGCTAACCCGAAGCAGGGTCTTGCGTAGACAGAGGTCAGGAACCAGAAGGGTAGTCAGACGAAGCCTGGATCAGGAACCAGCAGGGTAGTCAGACGAAGCCAGGATCAGGAACCAGCAGGGTAGTCAGACGAAGCCAGGATCAGGAACCAGCAGGGTAGTCAGACGAAGCCAGGATCAGGAACCAGAAGGGTAGTCAGACGAAGCCAGGATCAGAAACCAGAAGGGTAGTCAGACGAGGCCAGGATCAGGAACCAGAAGCAGCAGCAGTCTTAGAAGCATGTGAACACAGGAGGACCAAGCAAGGAACTGAAGCCACAGACCTCCTATATATATGAGCTAGGCATCCAGCTCCTCCCAGTGGGAAGGAGAAGCCGCAGGGTGGGAGGCTACAAGAAACCCAGAAACCAAGATGGCCGCCAGCACATGTCAAACGAAGGAGAACAGTGAGAAGGTAAGACCATGACAGCAGGTTCCTTCATTCTGAAAGGAACCAGCTGTCTCATTCCCTGCTACTTATCTTAGGGCTCGTCAGTTTTAGCAGGTCTTTAGGTATCCGGTGTATGAGTATTTCCACCATCAGGATCTGCTCATACTGGCAGGAGTTAGGGAAAGGCCTAGGGATTACTAGAAGGACACCATCCCTCTTCCTTAGCTTTTGAGGCCTATACTGTTGTCTATTCGTTGTGGTGTGTATTTTCCCCTTCACCTGTGACAAGACCCTTCCCCTGGTGATACAGACCAAAAAGATTATCCCCGTACTGTCCCAGGAGGAGATCTTTTCCAAGTATTGAAAAAGGGGATCAACTGCGTGGTAAGAAAGCCCCAGGATAGGTTCACTAATGCCACCCAGGATAATCCCAGTATACTCGGCTTATTCAAATGTGGACATAATATTTGTCTCTGTTGTGATTGGTGTAATTTGCTGCTGTTATTTGTGATTTGCTGATGGTGCGATCTGCCGCTATTGTGATTTTTATGATTTGCCTATGTTATGATTTGCCGCTGTTGTGATTTGCTGCGGTTGTGATTTTTGTGATTTGCTGCGGTTGTGATTTTTGTGATTTGCTGCGGTTGTGATTTTTGTGATTTGCTGCGGTTGTGATTTTTGTGATTTGCTGCGGTTGTGATTTTTGTGATTTGTCTCTGTTTGGATTTGTGTCATTTGCCTATGTGATGATTTGCCGCTATTATGTTTTTTTGTCATTTGCTGCTGTTGTGATTTGTGTGATTTGCAGCTGTTGTGACTGGTTTGATTTGCCGCTATTGTGTCTTGTGTGATCTGCCGCTATTGTGATTTTTGTGATTTGCCGCTGTTGTGATTTTTGTTATTTGTGTCATTTGCTGCTGTTATTTGTGATTTGCCGCTGTTGTGATTTGCTGTGTTTGTGATTTGTATGATTTGCAGCAGTTGCGATTTGCCGTTGTTGTGATTTGTGTCATATACCGCTGTTGTAATTTGTGTGATTTGCCACTATTGTGATTTTTGTGATTTGCCTATGTTATGATTTGCCGCTGTTGTGATTTTTGTGACTTGTCTCTGTTGTGATTTGTATAATTTGCCGCTGTTGTGATTGGCTGTGTTGGTGATTTGCAGCAGTTGCGATTTGCCGCTGTTGTGGTTTGTGTCATTTGCCACTGTTGTGACTTTTGTGATTGGCCTCTGTTGTGATTTGCTGCTTTTGTGATTTTTGTGATTTGCATCTGTTGTGAATTGCTTGATTTGCCGCTGTTGTGATATCTGCGATCTGCCGCTGTTGTGTTTTGTGTGATTTGTGGCTATTGTGATTTTTTTTGTGATTTGCCACTGTTCGGATTTGTGTGATTTGCCGCTGTTGTGATATCTGCGATCTGCCGCTGTTGCGCTGTTGTGATATCTGCGATCTGCCGCTGTTGCGCTGTTGTGATATCTGCGATATGTCGCTGTTGTGATATCTGCGATATGTCGCTGTTGTGATATCTGCGATCTGCCGCTGTTGTGATATCTGCGATCTGCCGCTGTTGTGATATCTGCGATATGTCGCTGTTGTGATATCTGCGATCTGCCGCTGTTGTGATATCTGCGATCTGCCGCTGTTGTGATATCTGCGATCTGCCGCTGTTGTGATATCTGCGATCTGCCGCTGTTGTGATATCTGCGATCTGCCGCTGTTGTGATATCTGCGATCTGCCGCTGTTGTGATATCTGCGATCTGCCGCTGTTGTGATATCTGCGATCTGCCGCTGTTGTGATATCTACGATCTGCCGCTGTTGTGATATCTGCGATATGTCGCTGTTGTGATATCTGCGATATGTCGCTTTTGTGATATCTGCGATATGTCGCTGTTGTGATATCTGCGATATGTCGCTGTTGTGATATCTGTGATATGTCGCTGTTGTGATATCTGCGATATGTCGCTGTTGTGATATCTGCGATATGCCGCTCTTGCGCTGTTGTGATATCTGCGATATGTCGCTATTGTGATATCTGTGATCTGCCGCTGTTGTGATATCTGCGATCTGCCGCTGTTGTGATATCTGCGATCTGCCGCTGTTGTGATATCTACGATATGCCGCTGTTGTGATATCTGCGATATGTCGCTGTTGTGATATCTGTGATATGCCGCTGTTGCGCTGTTCTGATATCTGCGATATGTCGCTGTTGTGATATCTGCGATCTGCCGCTGTTGTGATATCTGCGATCTGCTGCTGTTGCGCTGTTGTGATATCTGCGATATGTCGCTGTTGTGATATCTGCGATATGTCGCTGTTGTGATATCTGCGATCTGCCGCTGTTGTGATATCTGCGATCTGCCGCTGTTGTGATATCTGCGATCTGCCGCTGTTGAGATATCTGCGATCTGCCGCTGTTGTGATATCTGCGATCTGCCGCTGTTGTGATATCTGCGATCTGCCGCTGTTGTGATATCTGCGATCTGCCGCTGTTGTGATATCTGCGATCTGCCGCTGTTGTGATATCTGCGATATGTCGCTGTTGTGATATCTTGCGATATGTCGCTGTTGTGATATCTGCGATATGTCGCTGTTGTGATATCTGCGATATGTCGCTGTTGTGATATCTGCGATATGTCGCTGTTGTGATATCTGCGATATGTCGCTGTTGTGATATCTGCGATATGTCGCTGTTGTGATATCTGCGATATGTCGCTGTTGTGATATCTGCGATATGTCGCTGTTGTGATATCTGCGATATGTCGCTGTTGTGATATCTGCGATCTGCCGCTGTTGTGATATCTGCGATCTGCCGCTGTTGTGATATCTGCGATCTGCCGCTGTTGTGATATCTGCGATATGCCGCTGTTGTGATTATGCCGCTGTTGTGATATCGCTGATATGCCGCTGTTGTGATATCTGCGATCTGCCGCTGTTGTGATATCTGCGATCTGCCGCTGTTGTGATATCTGCGATCTGCTGCTGTTGTGATATCTGCGATCTGCCGCTGTTGTGATATCTGCGATCTGACGCTGTTGTGATATCTGCGATCTGCCGCTGTTGTGATATCTGCGATCTGCCGCTGTTGTGATATCTGCGATCTGCCGCTGTTGTGATATCTGCGATCTGCCGCTGTTGTGATATCTGCTATATGTCGCTGTTGTGATATCTGCTATATGTCGCTGTTGTGATATCTGCGATATGTCGCTGTTGTGATATCTGCGATATGTCGCTGTTGTGATATCTGCGATATGTCGCTGTTGTGATATCTGCGATATGTCGCTGTTGTGATATCTGCGATATGTCGCTGTTGTGATATCTGCGATATGTCGCTGTTGTGATATCTGCGATCTGCCGCTGTTGTGATATCTGCGATCTGCCGCTGTTGTGATATCTGCGATCTGACGCTGTTGTGATATCTGCGATCTGACGCTGTTGTGATATCTGCGATATGTCGCTGTTGTGATATCTGCGATATGTCGCTGTTGTGATATCTGCGATCTGCCGCTGTTGTGATATCTGCGATCTGCCGCTGTTGTGATATCTGCGATATGCCGCTGTTGTGATATCTGCGATATGTCGCTGTTGTGATATCTGCGATCTGCCGCTGTTGTGATATCTGCGATCTGCCGCTGTTGTGATATCTGCGATATGCCGCTGTTGTGATATCTGCGATATGCCGCTGTTGTGATATCTGCGATATGTCGCTGTTGTGATATCTGCGATATGCCGCTGTTGTGATATCTGCGATATGTCGCTGTTGTGATATCTGCGATGTGTCGCTGTTGTGATATCTGTGATGTGTCGCTGTTGTGATATCTACGATGTGTCGCTGTTGTGATATCTGCGATGTGTCGCTGTTGTGATATCTGCGATGTGTCGCTGTTGTGATATCTGCGATGTGTCGCTGTTGTGATATCTGCGATGTGTCGCTGTTGTGATATCTGCGATGTGTCGCTGTTGTAATATCTGCGATGTGTCGCTGTTGTGATATCTGCGATCTGCCGCTGTTGTCATATCTACGATATGTCGCTGTTGTGATATCTGCGATATGTCGCTATTGTGATATCTGCGATATGTCGCTGTTGTGATATCTGCGATATGCCGCTGTTGTGATATCACAACAGCGGCATATCGCAGATATCACAACAGCGGCATATCGCAGATATCACAACAGCGGCAGCTCGCAGATATGACAACAGCGACATATCGTAGATATGACAACAGCGGCAGATCGCAGATATCACAACAGCGGCAGATCGCAGATATCACAACAGCGGCAGATCGCAGATATCACAACAGCGGCAGATCGCAGATATCACAACAGCGGCAGATCGCAGATATCACAACAGCGACACATCGCAGATATCACAACAGCGACATATCGCAGATATCACAACAGCGACATATCGCAGATATCACAACAGCGGCATATCGCAGATATCACAACAGCGGCATATCGCAGATATCACAACAGCGGCATATCGCAGATATCACAACGGCGGCATATCGCAGATATCACAACAGCGGCATATCGCAGATATCACAACAGCGGCATATCGCAGATATCACAACAGCGGCATATCGCAGATATCACAACAGCGGCATATCGCAGATATCACAACAGCGGCATATCGCAGATATCACAACAGCGGCAGATCGCAGATATCACAACAGCGGCAGATCGCAGATATCACAACAGCGGCAGATCGCAGATATCACAACAGCGGCAGATCGCAGATATCACAACAGCGGCAGATCGCAGATATCACAACAGCGGCAGATCGCAGATATCACAACAGCGCAACAGCGGCATATCACAACAGCGACATATCGCAGATATCACAACAGCGACATATCGCAGATATCACAACAGCGACATATCGCAGATATCACAACAGCGACATATCGCAGATATCACAACAGCGACATATCGCAGATATCACAACAGCGACATATCGCAGATATCACAACAGCGACATATCGCAGATATCACAACAGCGGCATATCGCAGATATCACAACAGCGGCAGATCGCAGATATCACAACAGCGGCAGATCGCAGATATCACAACAGCGGCAGATCGCAGATATCACAACAGCGGCATATCGCAGATATCACAACAGCGGCATATCGCAGATATCACAACAGCGGCAGATCGCAGATATCACAACAGCGGCAGATCGCAGATATCACAACAGCGACATATCGCAGATACCACAACAGCGACATATCGCAGATATCACAACAGCGACATATCGCAGATATCACAACAGCGACATATCGCAGATATAAAAACAGCACAACAGCGGCAGATCGCAGATATCACAACAGCGGCAGATCGCAGATATCACAACAGCGGCAGATCGGAGATATCACAACAGCGCAACAGCGGCATATCACAGATATCACAACAGCGACATATCGCAGATATCACAACAGCGACATATCGCAGATATCACAACAGCGACATATCGCAGATATCACAACAGCGACATATCGCAGATATCACAACAGCGACATATCGCAGATATCACAACAGCGACATATCGCAGATATCACAACAGCGACATATCGCAGATATAACAACAGCACAACAGCGGCAGATCGCAGATATCACAACAGCGGCAGATCGCAGATATCACAACAGCGGCAGATCGCAGATATCACAACAGCGCAACAGCGGCATATCACAGATATCACACAGCGACATATCGCAGATATCACAACAGCGACATATCGCAGATATCACAACAGCGACATATCGCAGATATCACAACAGCGGCAGATCGCAGATATCACAACAGCGGCAGATCGCAGATATCACAACAGCGGCATATCGCAGATATCACAACAGCGGCAGATCGCAGATATCACAACAGCGGCAGATCGCAGATATCACAACAGCGACATATCGCAGATATCACAACAGCGACATATCGCAGATATCACAACAGCGACATATCGCAGATATCACAACAGCGACATATCGCAGATATCACAACAGCGACATATCGCAGATATCACAACAGCGACATATCGCAGATATCACAACAGCGACATATCGCAGATATCACAACAGCGGCAGATCGCAGATATCACAACAGCGGCAAATCGCAGATATAACAACAGCGCAACAGCGGCATATCGCAGATATCACAACAGCGACATATCGTAGATATCACAACAGCGGCATATCGCAGATATCACAACAGCGGCATATCGCAGATATCACAACAGCGACATATCGCAGATATCACAACAGCGACATATCGCAGATATCACAACAGCGACATATCGCAGATATCACAACAGCGGCAGATCGCAGATATCACAACAGCGACATATCGTAGATATCACAACAGCGGCATATCGCAGATATCACAACAGCGGCATATCGCAGATATCACAACAGCGACATATCGCAGATATCACAACAGCGACATATCGCAGATATCACAACAGCGACATATCGCAGATATCACAACAGCGGACATATCGCAGATATCACAACAGCGACATATCGCAGATATCACAACAGCGACATATCGCAGATATCACAACAGCGACATATCGCAGATATCACAACAGCGACATATCGCAGATATCACAACAGCGACATATCGCAGATATAACAACAGCACAACAGCGGCAGATCGCAGATATCACAACAGCGGCAGATCGCAGATATCACAACAGCGGCAGATCGCAGATATCACAACAGCGCAACAGCGGCATATCACAGATATCACAACAGCGACATATCGCAGATATCACAACAGCGACATATCGCAGATATCACAACAGCGCAACAGCGGCAGATCGCAGATATCACAACAGCGACATATCGCAGATATCACAACAGCGACATATCACAACAGCGACATATCGCAGATATCACAACAGCGCAACAGCGGCAGATCGCAGATATCACAACAGCGACATATCGCAGATATCACAACAGCGACATATCGCAGATATCACAACAGCGACATATCGCAGATATCACAACAGCGACATATCGCAGATATCACAACAGCGACATATCGCAGATATCTGCGATATGTCGCTGTTGTGATATCTGCTATATGTCGCTGTTGTGATATCTGCTATATGTCGCTGTTGTGATATCTGCGATCTGCCGCTGTTGTGATATCTGCGATATGTCGCTGTTGTGATATCTGCGATATGTCGCTGTTGTGATATCTGCGATCTGCCGCTGTTGTGATATCTGCGATATGTCGCTGGTTGTGATATCTGCTATATGTCGCTGTTGTGATATCTGCTATATGTCGCTGTTGTGATATCTGCTATATGTCGCTGTTGTGATATCTGCTATATGTCGCTGTTGTGATATCTGCTATATGTCGCTGTTGTGATATCTGCTATATGTCGCTGTTGTGATATCTGCTATATGTCGCTGTTGTGATATCTGCGATCTGCCGCTGTTGTGATATCTGCGATCTGCCGCTGTTGTGATATCTGCTATATGTCGCTGTTGTGATATCTGCTATATGTCGCTGTTGTGATATCTGCTATATGTCGCTGTTGTGATATCTGCTATATGTCGCTGTTGTGATATCTGCTATATGTCGCTGTTGTGATATCTGCGATCTGCCGCTGTTGTGATATCTGCGATCTGCCGCTGTTGTGATATCTGCTATATGTCGCTGTTGTGATATCTGCTATATGTCGCTGTTGTGATATCTGCGATCTGCCGCTGTTGTGATATCTGCGATCTGCCGCTGTTGTGATATCTGCGATCTGCCGCTGTTGTGATATCTGCGATCTGCCGCTGTTGTGATATCTGCGATCTGCCGCTGTTGTGATATCTGCGATCTGCCGCTGTTGTGATTTTGTGTGATTTGCCGCTGTTGTGATATCTGCGATCTGCCGCTATTGTGATTTTGTGTGATTTTGCCGCTGCTGTGATTTCTGTGATTTGCCGCTGTTGTGATATCTGCGATCTGCTGCTATTGTGATTTTGTGTGATTTGCCGCTGCTGACATTTGTGTGATTTGCCGCTGCTGTGTCTTGTGTGATTTGCCGCTGCTGTGTCTTGTGTGATTTGCCGCTGCTGTGTCTTGTGTGATTTGCCGCTGCTGTGATTTGTGTGATTTGCCGCTGCTGTGTCTTGTGATGATTTGCCGCTGCTGTGATTTGTGTGATTTGCCGCTGCTGTGATTTGTGTGATTTGCCGCTGCTGTGATTTGTGTGATTTGCCGCTGCTGTGATTTGTGTGATTTGCCGTTGCTGTGATTTGCCGCTGCTTTGTTTTGTGTGATTTGCCGCTGCTGTGATTTGTGTGATTTGCCGCTGCTGTGATTTGTGTGATTTGCCGCTGCTGTGATTTGTGTGATTTGCCGCTGCTGTGATTTGTGTGATTTGCTGCTGCTGTGATTTCTGTGATTTGCCGTTGGTGTGATTTGCCGCCGCTGTGTTTTGTGTGATTTGCCGCTGCTGTGATTTGTGATTTGCCGCTGCTGTGATTTGTGTGATTTGCCGCTGCTGTGATTTGTGTGATTTGCTGCTGCTGTGATTTCTGTGATTTGCCGTTGGTGTGATTTGCCGCTGCTGTGTTTTGTGTGATTTGCCGCTGCTGTGATTTGTGATTTGCCGCTGCTGTGATTTGTGTGATTTGCCGCTGCTGTGATTTGTGTGATTTGCCGCTGCTGTGATTTGTGTGATTTGCCGCTGCTGTGATTTGTGTGATTTGCCCCTGCTGTGATTTGTGTGATTTGCCGCTGCTGTGATTTGTGTGATTTGCCGTTGCTGTGATTTGTGTGATTTGCCACTGCTGTGTTTTGTGTGATTTGCCGCTGCTGTGATTTGTGTGATTTGCCGCTGCTGTGATTTGTGTGATTTGCCACTGCTGTGTTTTGTGTGATTTGCCGCTGCTGTGATTTGTGTGATTTGCCGCTGCTGTGTTTTGTGTGATTTGCCGCTGCTGTGATTTGTGTGATTTGCCGTTGCTGTGTTTTGTGTGATTTGCCGCTGCTGTGATTTGTGTGATTTGCCGCTGCTGTGACTTGTGTGATTTGCCGCTGCTGTGTTTTGTGTGATTTGCCGCTGCTGTGACTTGTGTGATTTGCCGCTGCTGTGACTTGTGTGATTTGCCGCTGCTGTGATTTGTGTGATTTGCCGCTGCTGTGATTTGTGTGATTTGCCGCTGCTGTGATTTGTGTGATTTGCCGCTGCTGTGATTTGTGCGATTTGCCGCTGCTGTGATTTGTGCGATTTGCTGCTGCTGTGTTTTGTGTGATTTGCCGCTGCTGTGACTTGTGTGATTTGCCGCTGCTGTGATTTGTGTGATTTGCCGCTGCTGTGACTTGTGTGATTTGCCGCTGCTGTGATTTGTGTGATTTGCCGCTGCTGTGATTTGTGTGATTTGCCGCTGCTGTGATTTGTGTGATTTGCCGCTGCTGTGACTTGTGCGATTTGCCGCTGCTGTGATTTGTGTGATTTGCCGCTGCTGTGACTTGTGTGATTTGCCGCTGCTGTGACTTGTGTGATTTGCCGCTGCTGTGATTTGTGTGATTTGCCGCTGCTGTGATTTGTGTGATTTGCCGCTGCTGTGATTTGTGCGATTTGCCGCTGCTGTGATTTGTGCGATTTGCTGCTGCTGTGTTTTGTGTGATTTGCCGCTGCTGTGTTTTGTGCGCGATCTGTGGAACCTCTTGTCAGTGAGATTTTCACATTTATTGATGCAGATCTTTTTTAATGCATGTATTTATATCCGATTATTTTGTATGTTTGATGCTTTTGATGAACGGCAAGTGTTGCCCGAAACACGTGAAGAAAGTTTTTATCTGCATGAGAATCGCTAAAGTGTCCGGGATCAAGATGGGCAGTGCTGGATCCTCCTCTCCGCGTCCGGCAGTTCTGTCTCAGATATGGAAATGATTACAGGGTCGTCTGATTAGACGCTGGGTCTTGCCACGAGAGGATGTAAAAGTGCTTCCCGGGGAGGAAACTGAATACACGTGAACGGACAATTGAGGCGTTGGTGGCCTGATGCAGACCGCAGCAGCCGTACAGAACATGATGTTAGGCAGACAGTCAACAACAGTGGCAAAATGGACAGCAAGGAGAGGTCTATACATCGGAATGAGCCGGGGAGTGTGAAAATCCTCCTGGTCCATTGATAAACGGCTCCATTATATTGCGGAGACTGTTGGTGTGGCTTCTGCTGCTTGTGGCATCAGGAGTGGGGTGACTCTGCGGGGGGTGGAGAGGGGCCTCCCTTTCAGACACGCTGTTGACAGGCGTCTGCTCAGTGTTTCCTGGTAGTAACGTATTTTGTCCTCTTCTCTTTCTGCCAGAGGATAACATTCCCCCAATTTGTCTTGGTGGTGAGGGTCTAAAAGCATGGCTATCCAGTAATCATCCGACTGCCTGATGGCTCCGAACCTGCCAGTCACTGCGTAAACAAGCGAGTCTACAGGTCGCCTTTCTGGCCAGCGTGCCTGAAGAGACAGTTCTCTCCACCCCCCCACTGAGACAATTGGGTATCTGCCGTAGAATGTGGTGGAGTCTTCTTGCCACTTCTTAGGAACAAGGAAGGCACCCCACCAGGAAATGGCAGTGAAGACTAAGAGGACTCCACTAAAAGCTTTCTTTGGGGCTGCAAGGAGGAGGAGCAGGAGGAACGCTGTGACCACTGGTTCCAAGGCACGGTGCGGGACTCTGAAGTCACCTCCATGTCATCCTGCTGTGACTGAGAGGAGGAATGAGCCATCCAATCCACAGTCTCATCCTCTTTCTTCTTAACTGTAATATTCTGCCTTTCTGAAGCTGGGGACAACTGCAGTCTACTACTACCACTAGCATTTCTACTACTACATCTGGCTGGATAGCTGATGCTGCTGCTACCCACATTCTGGCACTGGATCTCTTGTTTGAAACCCTTCTGTAGCCCGGACATTTTTAGGCCTCTCAGATAATGTTGTGCATTACCCTGTGTATTGGTGTACTAATCACATATAAAGGGTGCTAGTTTGAATGTAATCTACCCCCCCAAAAAAAAAATTTAAAAAAAATATTATATTGCAACCGTGCAAACTGAGAACACGTAAACGGATGACTGAGGGCTAACACTCAATTTCAACATAACACACACAGGTAGATTGCTGCTATACCCTGGGTATTGGTACTGTAATCACGTACATTTATATATATGCTGCTTAATTAATATTGAACCCCACAGAAAATGGAGAAACAAAATGAAAGTATTTGCTTGCAGGTGGCTGCTTTTGAGGTCTGCACTTCTGATAGCAGACACGGCTTCTGTCTCCTCTCTCGCTGTCTGTCCGCTGCTTCTCTCTATTCTACACAACACATATAATTCTTCTTTGGAATCCCATGCTTTCCCTTCACTCTCCCTGGCAATAAGTGTGATTGCTTTCTCACTCTCCCCGATTGGTTTCTCGCTCTCCCCGATTGGTTTCTCGCTCTCCCCGATTGGTTTCTCGCTCTCCCCGATTGGCCTCTCGCTCTCCCCGATTTGGCCTCTCGCTCTCCCCGATTGGCCTCTCGCTCTCCCCGATTGGCCTCTCGCTCTCCCCGATTGGCCTCTCGCTCTCCCCGATTGGCCTCTCGCTCTCCCCGATTGGCCTCTCGCTCTCCCCGATTGGCCTCTCGCTCTCCCCGATTGGCCTCTCGCTCTCCCCGATTGGCCTCTCGCTCTCCCCGATTGGCCTCTCGCTCTCCCCGATGGCCTCTCCCTCTCCCCCGATTGGCCTCTCCCTCTCCCCGATTGGCCTCTCCCTCTCCCGATTGGCCTCTCCCTCTCCCCGATTGGTCTCTCGCTCTCCCCGATTTGGCCTCTCGCTCTCCCCGATTTGGCCTCTCGCTCTCCCCGATTTGGCCTCTCGCTCTCCCCGATTTGGCCTCTCGCTCTCCCCGATTTGGCCTCTCGCTCTCCCCGATTTGGCCTCTCGCTCTCCCCGATTTGGCCTCTCGCTCTCCCCGATTTGGCCTCTCGCTCTCCCCGATTTGGCCTCTCGCTCTCCCCGATTTGGCCTCTCGCTCTCCCCGATTGGCCTCTCGCTCTCCCCGATTGGCCTCTCGCTCTCCTCGATTGGTTTCTCGCTCTCCTCGATTGGCCTCTCTCTCTCCCCGATTGGCCTCTCGCTCTCCTCGATTGGCCTCTCGCTCTCCTCGATTGGCCTCTCGCTCTCCTCGATTGGCCTCTCCCTCTCCCCGATTGGTCTCTCACTCTCCCCGATTGGTCTCTCACTCTCCCCGATTGGTCTCTCCCTCTCCCCGATTGGTCTCTCCCTCTCCCCGATTGGTCTCTCCCTCTCCCCGATTGGTCTCTCCCTCTCCCCGATTGGTCTCTCCCTCTCCCCGATTGGTTTCTCACTCTCCCTGACTGCCTAAGATGGTTTTCCTAGCAGACACTGTAAGATCCATCCACCCTCATTCACAGACTCGCACAGAATAGTGTTCTGCTCGGGCACCTCTCTGCCGCTGAAGCACTGATTGGCTCATCCAGGCTGTCTGTCAGCCTGGGAGCCAATCAGGACAAGCTTTCCCCCCACTTCCGCTCAGGGTCACATGTGCAGTAAAATAGCACTTTGCACCGTTTTAGTGGATTCATCCGAAACTAACACCGAAAGATTCAAATTCATCTACCATCCAAAAAATAGCAACATTTGGACCAAACCCAGTTCGCTCATCCTTACTGTTGAGGAGCAGAACATGGTTATTTAGGCCACAATCGCTAAACCTAGAAGTGAAGGAGTTGAGAGAAGTGTCTGGTCTATAGACAGATCTACAGGAGGCCATGTATTCAGTCACTGTGTGCTTGTGTCTCCACAGATGGATCCAGGAGGAGAAATCCTTCAGAGAGATGTCCCCTTCATCTGTCTTCCCAGGACTGTCCAGAGGAGAAGGTCCCAGAGAACCATCAGGTAGATGGAGTTTATATTAAGGATGAGGTTAAAGATGAAGCAGAAGAGGAGATGGATTTATGGACCGATCAGCAGTGTAAGGAGGGGGGCTGTCATGTCTGTTTTGAGGGTCACATAGATACTACTACCATCATCACATTTAATTATTCTATTATTATTATCCCACAGATGGATCCAGAAGGAGAAATCCCCCTGAGAGATGTCCCCGTCCTCTGTATTCCCAGGACTGTCCAGAGGAGAAGTTCTCAGAGAACCATCAGGTAGATGGAGCTGAGGTCTCACCAAAATCTGGCCAGAAAGTGATTGAACCAAAGATCATTCTACATTTTTCTGGTTTAGGATGAAAATCTGATTGATATTAAGGCTGAGGTTAAAGATGAAGCAGAAGAGGAGACGGATTTATGGACCGATCAGCAGTGTAAGGAGGGGGGGCTGTCATGGGTCACCTGGATACTACTCCCATCATCTCATGTAATGATCTCTCCTGTCCCTGTGTGTTTCCTACAGATGGAATTATAGAAAGAAATCCCCCCGAGAGATGTCCCCGTCCTCTGTATTCCCAGGACTGTCCAGAGGAGAAGCTCCCAGAGAACCATCAGGTAGATGGAGCTGAGCCCTATACACATCTATATAGGGGGGTCCTGCAGTCATAGAGGGGTCATAGATGGTGGGGGTCTCTTATGTGGATCTGTTAGATGTCCCACCTGTCTGCTGTATTGCCCTGAATTGTTACAGATGAGAAATCGGGGGGAAGATGTGACTGATATTAAAGTGGAGGATGAAGAAGAACGGATGATGGGCGATCCCCCGTGTAAGAGTGAGGTGGAGGAGGACATTCCAGTCCATGTGACCACAGGTATGTGATACTGGATGGAGAAGGTGGATTCAGAGGTCCCATCTTGGAGCTACACTAAGGCTGAGGATGGAGGCAATTATCAGGAATGAATGTTTGTCCGATCGCCTGTTCCTGATAATTGCCTGGTGTAAAGATGCTGCAGTCACTCCTTGGTGTTATTTATTGTATATTCATCCGGCGCCTATTAACGTCATTTATCGGCTGCACATCTATGTAAACTGGGGGCAGTGCTGAGAAATAGTGGAGCTGTATGGGGAGGAAGGATCATAGTAACGATGATGCAGCTGATGAACACCAGTGACTGGGAATGAACTTCCTAATTTCCGACCATTGTCCACTCTGTCGCACCCATTGTAATCGGTCAGCTCAGCGCTCCGCTGTGCAGGGGATCCACTTGTCACAGAGCAGTCAGAGATCAGACTTTACATAGATATAAAGCAGAGGAAGCGCAGAGATAAAGTCCTGATTGTATGCAGAAGATTGTTAGGTAGGGCCTGTAGAATCTGTTCCCGGCACTCGCCCATGTAAATCCATCTCCACAATCGGGTACATAACTGGGCATAACCTGCTCCACCCCTATGATGGAGTGCCGGATTTACATCGTGGAGTGTCCGGGAGTGTATGACTTGGACTATTGGGTGCTGAGCACCACTGATGGAGCTTTCATTGGATATCCTGGTGATGGATGGTTGGTGTAGTATTGAGTTCATGAGAAAGAGGACCTGTTCAATCATCCACGGCACACTCCCCATACCACAAGCTCTGAAGTGTCGTGTCTCATTGCACAACCTGCGAAGGTGAGTCCAAGAGTATGGGGCTAATCATTTCAGTTCATTATACTAAACATTATTACCCTATAAACCATCATTTTCCTAACGAGGATTAAAGTTCCTTCGGCTGCAGCCTTGGATTCAGATAAACAGATGGAATTGTTGTCAGGAGTCAGTGTCGGAGAGACAGGAGCTCGGTCATGGCTCTGTCATCAGAGTTTTCCTGTTTTAACAAGTTGGCTTTATCCTCGTGTTTAAATTACACATGTTTTTGCGGCAGTGTTCTTCAGAATAATGGCGGTAAAAGATGGGGTCAGTGGTTATGTCGGGGGATGGAAGGAGAATTCTAAGCCAGATGAGTGCGAGTTGGATGGATGAATCCATACGTGAATGTTCAGACATGAAACAGGAAAGATGTCCCATAATTGTGACTCCCAGAAGAATATTACTTCTAGATAAGAAATGGAATAAATAAATGTATATAAAGTGTAAATGACAGTGTTCCTCGTGTCTAACCTTGTCGAGGGCTGGGAGGCTGTTCAGTAGGGGAGGCCATTTCTCCCTTCATTTGCACACTCTCCAGGCCCTGATAACAATTTGTTTGGACACCCCTCTAATTAGACTTGATGTTCTCAATACCTGTGTCATGTACTTACCTGCCTCACTGCGGCAGCACCACCGGCTGTCGCGATGCACTCTGTGCGTGGTTCCAGGAGGCGGGGACAGCCAAAGTGCGCTCACATCATCAGCGCGCCCGGCGTCGCCCATTCCTGTGGTAACCATACTGGGGCTGAGTGCCGAACTGATCACTCGCCGCTCGGCTGTATTGGAACTCAAGAGTCATGTGGGCCGCTCGCCCTATTTAAACAGGCAATCTGCTGGCCACAGATTGCCTGTTATTGAGGTCCTTCCTGCAATATTACTTACCTGGTTTGTTGTTCCTGCTGGTCTTCTGATTACCCGTCCGTCTCATCCCTTGGTCTTCGCGTTTCCTCCTGGTTCTGACTTCGGCTTCTCCTGACGATCCTCCGCTTGCTCCTCTGGTATCGTGCTGCTCTCTTGGTTTCTGACTCGGCTCGTTTGACTGCTCTGTTCCATGTATTGTCTGTCTTCCCTGCACTTATCCTAGCTGAGGGTTTGTCGACCAGTTGTCTCTTGTCACTAGGACTTACAAGGTAAGTAGGCAGGGACAGGGGCACGGGTTAAGCTCAGTGGTCACTTCCCTACTCCCTGTGTGTGTGTGTGACACCGGCGTCACTTAGTCACCGCAGTACCAGCCCCACTGACAGTGGGGCTGGTCAGCTTATTATGGGGTAAGGACACCAGGCCCAGGCCAATCAGGCTTTGCGTCAGCATCATGTGCATGCTGTCAGAGGGCTGTTTAGGCAGGCAGCTGCTGGATTCCTCTGACTTTTATCTCCTGGCAACCCAATCTCATATTTGACTCTATTTGTATCTTGTGTTGGTTCTAACATATCTCTTTGGTATGGACTCTCGCTTGGTTTTTAACTTCGCTTTTGGATTCTGGTCTTGATTTTGCCTGGTTCTGACCTCTTTCTTACCGACTACTCTTTTTCTCCACTAGATTTAGGCCTCTGCACTTAAGTCAAGTTAGGGATCCCCACCAAGTTTGGGGCTGCCATTTAGGAAGGCTTGTGCAAGTAAGTAGGCACAGTGGTGCAGCTAATATTGAAGGCTGCACTCTTCCCTACCCTACATGACAGAATCACAGGCCTTACCAAAACCTGTATTTGGTGTTTTTCTTTCTGTCTTGCATCCTATGCAGGCCTTGGTACACTAAATGTTCAGTCTGGTCCAGCTGGTCCAGGACCTTGCAGCAAGTGTCCAACACCAGGAGACTATTCTCCTGCCTGATTAGATGCCTGATCACTTCATGGGTGATAGGAAGCATATTATGTCTTTCAGAGAGAGTTGCAAATTATATTTTCATCTTGGACCTGACTCCTTTGGTTTACTTTATGATAAACCCGACAGTTACTTTTGCCAAGTCCTTTTCCTTTGGCTCAACCCCTCCTTAAAAGGAAGATGGACGTTGATCCAGGGATTTGTTCTGATTCCCCATCTGGAGTCGGGAAGGATTATTTTTCTTCCCCTGGATCATTGCAGCAGGATTACTGGTTGGACTTGATGGACTTTTTCCAACCTTAATAACTATGTAAGCTGGTCTTGCTCCGTCAGAAACACAGACCTATTGAGGACTATTGTGCAGATTTCCATAAGTGGTGTGTCACATCTACATGGAATGACCGAGCCTTTCTGTGAATGTCAATTCCTCCAGGGTCTTTGACACATTAAAAGAGCAATTAGTGAGTTATCCTTCAACTGATTTTCTTGATGAAACTATGAAATTAGCTGTGCGTTTGGACAGATGACTTAGGAAAACGCTTAAGAAAACGTTCTTCCGCATCCATTCCAATTTCCGTCCAGATTTGTCTTCTACCTTGAAGGTAGCTGCTGCCATTGATGAACCTGAGCAGCTAGGAGTTACTATGTCTCCTCAAGACAGAGACTGCTTCAGGAAATAAGGGATTATGCTTCTATTGTGGTGACGCTGACCATTTACTCAAGATCTGTCTGAAACGTCAACCAGCAGAAAGGTGGTTCTCGGGAAGGCCACGCAGGTACTTCGTAAAAACTGTAGCAAGATCCTATTACCAGTGTGTATTTCTTATCAACAATATGAAATAGCTTTTTTGGGTCTGCTGCCAGTTTTATTGATTTGGATTTTGCTTGGTTCTTGGGTATTCGGTTACTTACTGTCCCTGGTCTTCAATGTGTCATTTCTACTGACAATACACCTGTGGCCAACGGTTATGTTGAGTAATGTGCCCCCAACATTTCTATGCTTATTGGTGTTCATTCTAAGGTCTATTCTCTGCCAGCTGATGTGATTTGGGGTCTGTCATGGCTCCAACTACCTAATCCTGTTATTAACTGGTCCTCTGGAGAAGTGGGGACCCAAATGTTTCTGTACCTGTCTGTCTATGGTTCTTGCCGGTCCTTGATATGGAGTACGTCCCTGAATATATTAGGGGCTTTGCGGCCGTTTTCGCTAAATCTGGTTCTCTTTCACCGTATAGGTCATGTGGTACCTGGGGTTAAGTGTCCCAAAAGGAGGATTTATCATCTTACTGGTTCAGAATTTCAAGCCATAAGGGATTTCATTCAGGAGAGCCTACTAAAGGGTCATAATTAGTCTTCTGTGCCCCCTATGGGAGCTGGTAAAAAAATTCTTAGCAAAAGGATAGTGGACTTAATGGTTTACCAAGCTAGAAATCAGGGGTGTCTATATTATTGTGGTAAGGAAGGGGACAGGTGGAAAACAGTGTTTAATACCCCAGAGGATCATTCTGAATACCTGGTCATGCGATCAGTCTTTGTAACACACCTGTGGTCTTTCAGAATCTGGTAAATTATATTTTCAGAAAGGATATCAGGAGGTTTGTTCTATATCTTGATGATATACTGAGTTATTCACTGGATTAGGCATCCCACATACGTCTTAGAACTGTTACAGATACCCCATGATAACCAGTTGTATGTTAAATTCAAGTGTGTTTTTCGAGGTTCAAGAAGCACCCCTTCTCTGATACATTCTTGCCCTAAAAGCATTTACTATGGATCCAGCCAAGAACCAAGCTTTTATGGATGGGGACTGCCCCTCTTCTCTTAAAGCTCTGTAAAGATTTCTTGGTTTCACTAACTGTTACTGCAAATTAATTTAAAAAAAAATTCTGTAATAGCAAAGCATCTTACTGGCATTACTAAGAAGGGGTGTATCTCCTTCATTAGGCGCCAGAGGCGTGAAAGCTCTGTTTTTGGTACTGCTGGATAAGAGTAGGACATTCGTGGTAGAGGTGGATGCTTCGGAGGTGGGGTGGGAGCTGTGTTGTTCCAGGGAACTTCTCCACTTTCAATATTAGACCACGTGCTTTTTTCACATAAATTCTCTCCCGCTGAAAGGTGTTATGTTATTGGAAATTGTGAGTTTATGGCCATTAAGTGGGCCTTTGAAGAATGGCACCAGCTTATTGAGGTGGCTCAACACTAACGATCCTTATGGACCACAAGAATTTGATCAGAACAGAAGACGTCTGAATCCTAATTAGGCTCAGTGGGCATGCATTATTTTTCACCCATTTTAATTTAGACCTGGATGAAATAATATTAGGGCCGATGCTTTATTTAGAAATTGCGGTGTAAAGCACGTCTCAGAGTACAAACCAGAATCTATTTTGCCCCCCAGTATCATCAATTCTACTATCTCCCCTGATTTGGCATCTCAAATCGGAACCAACCAGGATCTGGGCCCCAAGAACCTTCCAGAGGGTACATTTTTGGTTACCTGCCACTTCTGTCTACACCTTCTGAGTGAGCTTCATGACTCTGTGTTAACTGGACACCCAGGGATTGCTGACATAAAAAGGCTGGTCTCTAGATAT
>NW_025334210.1:0-149862 GCF_014858855.1 Bufo gargarizans | reverse complement strand
GTGTTACCTGTGGGTTAACATAGGACTGCAGGTAACACTACTAACATTATCAGCACTAGTGGTATTTGTGGGTGTTACATTCGGACTGCAGGTAACACTACTACCGTATCAGCTCTAGTGTTACCTGTGGATTTTAACATAGGACTGCAGGTAACACTACCACATTATCAGCTCTAGTGTTATCTGTGGTTTAACATAGGACTGCAGGTAACACTACTACAGTATCAGCTCTAGTGTTACCTGTGGTTTAACATAGGACTGCACTGCAGGTAACACTACTACAGTATCAGCACTAGTGTTATCTATGTTGTTACATAGGACTGCAGGTAACACTACAACATTATCAGCACTAGTGTTATCTGTGGTTTTACATAGGACTGCAGGTAACACTACTCCAGTATCAGCACTAGTGTTATCTATGTTGTTACACAGAACTGCAGGTAACACTACTACATTATCAGCTCTAGTGTTATCTGTGTTGTTACACAGGACTGCAGGTAACACTACTACATTATCAGCACTAGTGTTATCTGTGGTTTTACACAGGACTGCAGGTAACACTACTACAGTATCAGCACTAGTGTTATCTGTGGTTTTACACAGGACTGCAGGTAACACTACCACATTATCAGCTCTAGTGTTATCTGTGGTTTTACACAGGACTGCAGGTAATCCTACTACAATATCAGCACTAGTGTTATCTGTGGTTTAACATAGGACTGCAGGTAACACTACTACATTATCAGCTCTAGTGTTATCTGTGGTTTTACACAGGACTGCAGGTAACACTACTACATTATCAGCTCTAGTGTTATCTGTGGTTTTACACAGGACTGCAGGTAACACTACTACATTATCAGCACTAGTGTTATCTGTGGTTTTACACAGGACTGCAGGTAACACTACCACATTATCAGCTCTAGAACTAACTGTGGTTTAACATAGGACTGCAGGTAACACTACTACAGTATCAGCACTAGTGTTATCTGTGGTTTTACATAGGACTGCAGGTAACACTACTACAGTATCAGCACTAGTGTTATCTATGTTGTTACACAGAACTGCAGGTAACACTACAACATTATCAGCACTAGTGTTATCTGTGTTGTTACACAGGACTGCAGGTAACACTACTACATTATCAGCACTAGTGTTATCTGTGGTTTTACACAGGACTGCAGGTAACACTACTACAGTATCAGCACTAGTGTTATCTGTAGTTTTACACAGGACTGCAGGTAACACTACTACATTATCAGCTCTAGTGTTATCTGTGGTTTTACACAGGACTGCAGGTAACACTACTACAGTATCAGCACTAGTGTTATCTGTGGTTTTACACAGGACTGCAGGTAACACTACCACATTATCAGCACTAGTGTTATCTGTGTTGTTACATAGGACTGCAGGTAACACTACTACAGTATCAGCACTAGTGTTATCTGTGTTGTTACACAGGACTGCAGGTAACACTACTACATTATCAGCACTAGTGTTATCTGTGTTGTTACACAGGACTGCAGGTAACACTACTACAGTATCAGCACTATTGTTATCTGTGTTGTTACACAGGACTGCAGGTAACACTACTACATTATCAGCACTAGTGTTATCTGTGGTTTTACACAGGACTGCAGGTAACACTACTACATTATCAGCACTAGTGTTACCTGTGGTTTAACATAGGACTGCAGGTAACACTACTACATTATCAGCACTAGTGTTACCTGTGGTTTTACACAGGACTGCAGGTAACACTACTACAGTATCAGCACTATTGTTATCTGTGTTGTTACACAGGACTGCAGGTAACACTACTACATTATCAGCACTAGTGTTATCTGTGGTTTTACACAGGACTGCAGGTAACACTACTACATTATCAGCACTAGTGTTATCTGTGGTTTAACATAGGACTGCAGGTAACACTACTACATTATCAGCACTAGTGTTATCTGTGGTTTTACACAGGACTGCAGGTAACACTACTACATTATCAGCACTAGTGTTATCTGTGGTTTTACACAGGACTGCAGGTAACACTACTACATTATCAGCACTAGTGTTATCTGTGGTTTAACATAGGACTGCAGGTAACACTACTACATTATCAGCACTAGTGTTACCTGTGGTTTTACACAGGACTGCAGGTAACACTACTACAGTATCAGCACTAGTGTTATCTGTGGTTTTACACAGGACTGCAGGTAACACTACTACATTATCAGCACTAGTGTTACCTGTGGTTTAACATAGGACTGCAGGTAACACTACTACATTATCAGCACTAGTGTTACCTGTGGTTTTACACAGGACTGCAGGTAACACTACTACAGTATCAGCACTAGTGTTATCTGTGGTTTTACACAGGACTGCAGGTAACACTACTACATTATCAGCACTAGTGTTACCTGTGGTTTAACATAGGACTGCAGGTAACACTACTACATTATCAGCACTAGTGTTAGCTGTGGTTTTACACAGGACTGCAGGTAACACTACTACAGTATCAGCACTAGTGTTATCTGTGTTGTTACACAGGACTGCAGGTAACACTACTACATTATCAGCACTAGTGTTATCTGTGGTTTTACACAGGACTGCAGGTAACAGTACTACAGTATCAGCACTAGTGTTATCTGTGTTGTTACACAGGACTGCAGGTAACACTACTACATTATCAGCTCTAGTGTTATCTGTGGTTTTACACAGGACTGCAGGTAACACTACTACATTATCAGCACTAGTGTTACCTGTGGTTTAACATAGGACTGCAGGTAACACTACTACATTATCAGCACTAGTGTTACCTGTGGTTTTACACAGGACTGCAGGTAACACTACTACATTATCAGCACTAGTGTTATCTGTGGTTTTACACAGGACTGCAGGTAACACTACTACATTATCAGCACTAGTGTTACCTGTGGTTTAACATAGGACTGCAGGTAACACTACTACATTATCAGCACTAGTGTTACCTGTGGTTTTACACAGGACTGCAGGTAACACTACTACAGTATCAGCACTAGTGTTATCTGCAGCAGACGGGAGATCTATTACTTTTAGCATTCCTCATCAGGGCGCCCTCTACAGGACTATTTAGAGTACAAACCTCACTTTTATCCAGTTTTCTCTAATCTATCAGTGCAGGTAAAATGTGTCAGCCAGGAGTCCTGGCGCTTATGCTCAGAAAAGATCGGGTACAATGGATACAACTGTAACAAACGCTCAGCTGTGAGAAGGGCCTAAAGGAGACATACACTCAAATTGTACAGCTCAGAAATGTCCATCACTGCCACAGGCTTCATGACTGAGATCCACTGAAATTATAAGCAGGCTGAGGCTACTTTCACACTAGCGTTCGGCTGTCCGTTCGTTAGCTCCGTTTGAAGGAGCTCACGAGCGGACCCGAACGCCTCCGTCCAGCCCTGATGCAGTCTGAATGGAGCGGATCCGCTCAGACTGCATCAGTCTGGCGGCGTTCAGCCTCCGCTCCGCTCACCTCCGCACGGACAGGCGGACAGCTGAACTCTGCTTGCAGCGTTCGGGTGTCCGCCTGGCCGTGCGGAGGCGAGCGGATCCGTTCAGACTTACAATGTAAGTCAATGGGAACGTATCCGCTTGAAGATGAGCCCATATGGCTCAATCTTCAAACGGATCCGTCCCCCATTGACTTTACATTGAAAGTCTGAACGGATCCGCTCAGGCATCTTGCGCACTTGCGAAATTTTTCAAAGTTATTAATGCAGATGGATCCGTACTGAACGGAGCCTCCGTCTGCATTAATATGATCGGATCCGTTCAGAACGGATCCGATCAAGCGCAAGTGTGAAAGTAGCCTTAAACGTTATTTTTAAGGCTACTTTCACACTTGCGTTCAGAGCGGATCCGTCTGGTGTCTGCACAGAACGGATCCACCTGCATTATATTTCAGAAAGAGATCTAAGTCTGAAAGTTAGACGGATCCGTCCAGACTTTACATTGAAAGTCAATGGGGGACGGGTCCGTTTGAAATTGCACCATATTGTGTCAACATCAAACAGATCCGTCTCCATTGACTTCCATTGTAAGTCTGGACGGATCCGTTTGGCTCTGCACGGCCAGGCGGACACCCGAACGACACCCGCATTCAGGTGTCCGCCTGCTGAGCGGAACGGAGGCCAAACGGTGCCAGACTGATGCATTCTGAGCATCCACTCGGAATGCATTGGGGCCGTACGGATCCGTTCGGGGCTGCTTGTGAGAGCCTTCAAACGGAAATCACAAGCTGAGACCCGAACGCAAGTGTGAAAGTAGCCTAAACTAAAACTTGGATCCCAACACTTCTACAATTGGATGTAATTAAGCCTTTGGTATAGCCACTGCTATTCAATAAAACTCTATAGTGCCACCTGCTGTTCTTTTTGTGATTTCTCCGTCCACGTCACTGAGCTGGTTACACATCCACAGTTCCATTCTTCAACTGCCAGCAGCCATGTCTTCTGTTAGAAGCAGTGACATTTAGGGCCCATTCATACAACCGTATCAACGGATTCGCATCCGTTCCGCAATTTCAAAAAATATAGGCCATGTCCTATTCTTGTCCACAACTGCAGACAAGAATAGGCATTCTCTATATATGTGCGGTCTGCAAAATGCCAAACGCACATGGCCGGTATCCACATTTTGCAGACCGCAAAACACTTATGGTCGTGTGAATGGGTTAGGGTTAACCCTTACAGGGAGAGCACTGTAGCAGAAAGGACATGTCCCCTAAGAAAGGACACACACACCCTGAGCTGTGATAGGGAGAGAGATTCAGCAGAAAGGACACTCTCCATGACCTGCAACAGGAAGGACGTGCCACCTGAGCCACAGCAGAAAGGATCTGCCACTGCCACCAATGGAGGGGAGGAGACCCTGTGGCCATCATATAACAATGAGGGGGGGGGGAGGCTGTGGCCACTGCGCCCCCAATGATACTAATAACCACCAATTATACTAAGGGGGGGGCGCACTGCTCCACCAATTATACTAAGGGGGGGCGCACTACTCCACCAATTATACTAATACTAAGGGGGGGCGCACTACTCCACCAATTATACTAATACTAAGGGGGGGGCGCACTACTCCACCAATTATACTAAGGGGGGGCGCACTGCTCCACCAATTATACTAAGGGGGGCGCACTACTCCACCAATTATACTAAGGGGGGGCGCACTACTCCACCAATTATACTAATACTAAGGGGGGGCGCACTACTCCACCAATTATACTAATACTAAGGGGGGGCGCACTACTCCACCAATTATACTAAGGGGGGGCGCACTACTCCACCAATTATACTAATACTAAGGGGGGGCGCACTACTCCACCAATTATACTAATACTAAGGGGGGGGCGCACTACTCCACCAATTATACTAAGGGGGGGCGCACTACTCCACCAATTATACTAAGGGGGGGCGCACTACTCCACCAATTATACTAATACTAAGGGGGGGCGCACTACTCCACCAATTATACTAATACTAAGGGGGGGCGCACTGCGCCTCCAATGAATGCAATTAAAGAGGACCTTTCATGGGTCCAAAGAATATGAACTTAATAGCAGGCTTCATAGAGCTGCGCCCAGGGATCTAAGTGCACTTACTATTATTCCTGGGCGCCGCTCCGTTCACCCGCTGTGGCCCCCGGTATTTTCAACATTCAGAGCAAGGCGGAGGAGACGCCAGTGTCTCTCCTTCTCCCTGACAGTAGCGCTGTCCAATCACAGCGCAGCGCTTAGAGCCAGGGAGAAAAAATACCTCTGTGGCTCTGAGCTGCGATTGGACAGTGCACTGCTAAAGTGCACTTAGATCCCTGGGCGCCGCTCCGTTCACCCGCTGTGGCCCCCGGTATTTTCAACATTCAGAGCAAGGCGGAGGAGACGCCAGTGTCTCTCCTCCCTGATAGCAGCGCTGTCCAATCGCAGCGCAGCGCTCAGAGCCAAGGAGAAAAAATACCTCTGTGGCTCTGAGCTGCGATTGGACAGTGCACTGCTAAAGTGCACTTAGATCCCTGGGCGCCGCTCCGTTCACCCGCTGTGGCCCCCGGTATTTTCAACATTCAGAGCAAGGCGGAGGAGACGCCAGTGTCTCTCCTTCTCCCTGACAGTAGCGCTGTCCAATCACAGCGCAGCGCTTAGAGCCAGGGAGAAAAAATACCTCTGTGGCTCTGAGCTGCGATTGGACAGTGCACTGCTAAAGTGCACTTAGATCCCTGGGCGCCGCTCCGTTCACCCGCTGTGGCCCCAGGTATTTTCAACATTCAGAGCAAGGTGGAGGAGACGCCAGTGTCTCTCCTTCTCCCTGACAGTAGCGCTGTCCAATCACAGCGCAGAGCTCAGAGCCAGGGAGAAAAAATACCTCTGTGGCTCTGAGCTGCGATTGGACAGTGCACTGCTAAAGTGCACTTAGATCCCTGGGCGCCGCTCCGTTCACCCGCTGTGGCCCCCGGTATTTTCAACATTCAGAGCAAGGCGGAGGAGACGCCAGTGTCTCTCCTTCTCCCTGACAGCAGCGCTGTCCAATCACAGCGCAGCGCTCAGAGCCAAGGAGAAAAAATACCTCTGTGGCTCTGAGCTGCGATTGGACAGTGCACTGCTAAAGTGCACTTAGATCCCTGGGCGCCGCTCCGTTCACCCGCTGTGGCCCCCGGTATTTTCAACATTCAGAGCAAGGCGGAGGAGACGCCAGTGTCTCTCCTTCTCCCTGACAGCAGCGCTGTCCAATCACAGCGCAGCGCTTAGAGCCAGGGAGAAAAAATACCTCTGTGGCTCTGAGCTGCGATTGGACAGTGCACTGCTAAAGTGCACTTAGATCCCTGGGCGCTGCTCCGTTCACCCGCTGTGGCCCCCGGTATTTTCAACATTCAGAGCAAGGCGGAGGAGACGCCAGTGTCTCTCCTTCTCCCTGACAGCAGCGCTGTCCAATCGCAGCGCAGAGCTCAGAGCCAGGGAGAAAAAATACCTCTGTGGCTCTGAGCTGCGATTGGACAGTGCACTGCTAAAGTGCACTTAGATCCCTGGGCGCCGCTCCGTTCACCCGCTGTGGCCCCCGGTATTTTCAACATTCAGAGCAAGGCGGAGGAGACGCCAGTGTCTCACCTTCTCCCTGACAGCAGCGCTGTCCAATCACAGCGCAGCGCTTAGAGCCAGGGAGAAAAAATACCTCTGTGGCTCTGAGCTGCGATTGGACAGTGCACTGCTAAAGTGCACTTAGATCCCTGGGCGCCGCTCCGTTCACCCGCTGTGGCCCCAGGTATTTTCAACATTCAGAGCAAGGCGGAGGAGACGCCAGTGTCTCTCCTTCTCCCTGACAGCAGCGCTGTCCAATCACAGCGCAGCGCTTAGAGCCAGGGAGAAAAAATACCTCTGTGGCTCTGAGCTGCGATTGGACAGTGCACTGCTAAAGTGCACATAGATCCCTGGGCGCCGCTCCGTTCACCCGCTGTGGCCCCCGGTATTTTCAACATTCAGAGCAAGGCGGAGGAGACGCCAGTGTCTCTCCTTCTCCCTGACAGCAGCGCTGTCCAATCACAGCGCAGAGCTCAGAGCCAGGGAGAAAAAATACCTCTGTGGCTCTGAGCTGCGATTGGACAGTGCACTGCTAAAGTGCACTTAGATCCCTGGGCGCTGCTCCGTTCACCCGCTGTGGCCCCAGGTATTTTCAACATTCAGAGCAAGGCGGAGGAGACGCCAGTGTCTCTCCTTCTCCCTGACAGTAGCGCTGTCCAATCACAGCGCAGAGCTTAGAGCCAGGGAGAAAAAATACCTCTGTGGCTCTGAGCTGCGATTGGACAGTGCACTGCTAAAGTGCACTTAGATCCCTGGGCGCCGCTCCGTTCACCCGCTGTGGCCCCCGGTATTTTCAACATTCAGAGCAAGGCGGAGGAGACGCCAGTGTCTCTCCTTCTCCCTGACAGCAGCGCTGTCCAATCACAGCGCAGCGCTTAGAGCCAGGGAGAAAAAATACCTCTGTGGCTCTGAGCTGCGATTGGACAGTGCACTGCTAAAGTGCACTTAGATCCCTGGGCGCTGCTCCGTTCACCCGCTGTGGCCCCCGGTATTTTCAACATTCAGAGCAAGGCGGAGGAGACGCCAGTGTCTCTCCTTCTCCCTGACAGCAGCGCTGTCCAATCGCAGCGCAGAGCTCAGAGCCAGGGAGAAAAAATACCTCTGTGGCTCTGAGCTGCGATTGGACAGTGCACTGCTAAAGTGCACTTAGATCCCTGGGCGCCGCTCCGTTCACCCGCTGTGGCCCCCGGTATTTTCAACATTCAGAGCAAGGCGGAGGAGACGCCAGTGTCTCACCTTCTCCCTGACAGCAGCGCTGTCCAATCACAGCGCAGCGCTCAGAGCCAGGGAGAAAAAATACCTCTGTGGCTCTGAGCTGCGATTGGACAGTGCACTGCTAAAGTGCACTTAGATCCCTGGGCGCCGCTCCGTTCACCCGCTGTGGCCCCAGGTATTTTCAACATTCAGAGCAAGGCGGAGGAGACGCCAGTGTCTCTCCTTCTCCCTGACAGCAGCGCTGTCCAATCACAGCGCAGCGCTTAGAGCCAGGGAGAAAAAATACCTCTGTGGCTCTGAGCTGCGATTGGACAGTGCACTGCTAAAGTGCACATAGATCCCTGGGCGCCGCTCCGTTCACCCGCTGTGGCCCCCGGTATTTTCAACATTCAGAGCAAGGCGGAGGAGACGCCAGTGTCTCTCCTTCTCCCTGACAGTAGCGCTGTCCAATCACAGCGCAGAGCTCAGAGCCAGGGAGAAAAAATACCTCTGTGGCTCTGAGCTGTGATTGGACAGTGCACTGCTAAAGTGCACTTAGATCCCTGGGCGCCGCTCCGTTCACCCGCTGTGGCCCCCGGTATTTTCAACATTCAGAGCAAGGTGGAGGAGACGCCAGTGTCTCTCCTTCTCCCTGACAGCAGCGCTGTCCAATCACAGCGCAGCGCTTAGAGCCAGGGAGAAAAAATACCTCTGTGGCTCTGAGCTGCGATTGGACAGTGCACTGCTAAAGTGCACTTAGATCCCTGGGCGCCGCTCCGTTCACCCGCTGTGGCCCCCGGTATTTTCAACATTCAGAGCAAGGTGGAGGAGACGCCAGTGTCTCTCCTTCTCCCTGACAGTAGCGCTGTCCAATCACAGCGCAGCGCTTAGAGCCAGGGAGAAAAAATACCTCTGTGGCTCTGAGCTGCGATTGGACAGTGCACTGCTAAAGTGCACTTAGATCCCTGGGCGCCGCTCCGTTCACCCGCTGTGGCCCCCGGTATTTTCAACATTCAGAGCAAGGTGGAGGAGACGCCAGTGTCTCTCCTTCTCCCTGACAGCAGCGCTGTCCAATCGCAGCGCAGCGCTCAGAGCCAGGGAGAAAAAATACCTCTGTGGCTCTGAGCTGCGATTGGACAGTGCACTGCTAAAGTGCACTTAGATCCCTGGGCGCCGCTCCGTTCACCCGCTGTGGCCCCTGGTATTTTCAACATTCAGAGCAAGGCGGAGGAGACGCCAGTGTCTCACCTTCTCCCTGACAGTAGCGCTGTCCAATCACAGCGCAGCGCTTAGAGCCAGGGAGAAAAAATACCTCTGTGGCTCTGAGCTGTGATTGGACAGTGCACTGCTAAAGTGCACTTAGATCCCTGGGCGCCGCTCCGTTCACCCGCTGTGGCCCCCGGTATTTTCAACATTCAGAGCAAGGCGGAGGAGACGCCAGTGTCTCTCCTTCTCCCTGACAGTAGCGCTGTCCAATCACAGCGCAGCGCTCAGAGCCAGGGAGAAAAAATACCTCTGTGGCTCTGAGCTGCGATTGGACAGTGCACTGCTAAAGTGCACTTAGATCCCTGGGCGCCGCTCCGTTCACCCGCTGTGGCCCCCGGTATTTTCAACATTCAGAGCAAGGCGGAGGAGACGCCAGTGTCTCTCCTTCTCCCTGACAGCAGCGCTGTCCAATCACAGCGCAGCGCTCAGAGCCAGGGAGAAAAAATACCTCTGTGGCTCTGAGCTGCGATTGGACAGTGCACTGCTAAAGTGCACTTAGATCCCTGGGCGCCGCTCCGTTCACCCGCTGTGGCCCCCGGTATTTTCAACATTCAGAGCAAGGCGGAGGAGACGCCAGTGTCTCTCCTTCTCCCTGACAGCAGCGCTGTCCAATCACAGCGCAGCGCTCAGAGCCAGGGAGAAAAAATACCTCTGTGGCTCTGAGCTGCGATTGGACAGTGCACTGCTAAAGTGCACTTAGATCCCTGGGCGCCGCTCCGTTCACCCGCTGTGGCCCCCGGTATTTTCAACATTCAGAGCAAGACGGAGGAGACGCCAGTGTCTCTCCTTCTCCCTGACAGCAGCGCTGTCCAATCACAGCGCAGCGCTCAGAGCCAGGGCGAAAAAATACCTCTGTGGCTCTGAGCTGCGATTGGACAGTGCACTGCTAAAGTGCACTTAGATCCCTGGGCGCTGCTCCGTTCACCCGCTGTGGCCCCTGGTATTTTCAACATTCAGAGCAAGGCGGATGAGACGCCAGTGTCTCACCTTCTCCCTGACAGTAGCGCTGTCCAATCACAGTACAGAGCTTAGAGCCAGGGAGAAAAAATACCTCTGTGGCTCTGAGCTGCGATTGGACAGTGCACTGCTAAAGTGCACTTAGATCCCTGGGCGCCGCTCCGTTCACCCGCTGTGGCCCCCGGTATTTTCAACATTCAGAGCAAGGTGGAGGAGACGCCAGTGTCTCTCCTTCTCCCTGACAGCAGCGCTGTCCAATCGCAGCGCAGCGCTCAGAGCCAGGGAGAAAAAATACCTCTGTGGCTCTGAGCTGCGATTGGACAGTGCACTGCTAAAGTGCACTTAGATCCCTGGGCGCCGCTCCGTTCACCCGCTGTGGCCCCTGGTATTTTCAACATTCAGAGCAAGGCGGAGGAGACGCCAGTGTCTCTCCTTCTCCCTGACAGTAGCGCTGTCCAATCACAGCGCAGCGCTTAGAGCCAGGGAGAAAAAATACCTCTGTGGCTCTGAGCTGCGATTGGACAGTGCACTGCTAAAGTGCACTTAGATCCCTGGGCGCCGCTCCGTTCACCCGCTGTGGCCCCCGGTATTTTCAACATTCAGAGCAAGGCGGAGGAGACGCCAGTGTCTCTCCTTCTCCCTGACAGCAGCGCTGTCCAATCACAGCGCAGCGCTCAGAGCCAGGGAGAAAAAATACCTCTGTGGCTCTGAGCTGCGATTGGACAGTGCACTGCTAAAGTGCACTTAGATCCCTGGGCGCCGCTCCGTTCACCCGCTGTGGCCCCCGGTATTTTCAACATTCAGAGCAAGGCGGAGGAGACGCCAGTGTCTCTCCTTCTCCCTGACAGCAGCGCTGTCCAATCACAGCGCAGCGCTCAGAGCCAGGGAGAAAAAATACCTCTGTGGCTCTGAGCTGCGATTGGACAGTGCACTGCTAAAGTGCACTTAGATCCCTGGGCGCCGCTCCGTTCACCCGCTGTGGCCCCCGGTATTTTCAACATTCAGAGCAAGACGGAGGAGACGCCAGTGTCTCTCCTTCTCCCTGACAGCAGCGCTGTCCAATCACAGCGCAGCGCTCAGAGCCAGGGAGAAAAAATACCTCTGTGGCTCTGAGCTGCGATTGGACAGTGCACTGCTAAAGTGCACTTAGATCCCTGGGCGCTGCTCCGTTCACCCGCTGTGGCCCCTGGTATTTTCAACATTCAGAGCAAGGCGGATGAGACGCCAGTGTCTCACCTTCTCCCTGACAGTAGCGCTGTCCAATCACAGCTCAGAGCTCAGAGCCAGGGAGAAAAAATACCTCTGTGGCTCTGAGCTGCGATTGGACAGTGCACTGCTAAAGTGCACTTAGATCCCTGGGCGCTGCTCCGTTCACCCGCTGTGGCCCCTGGTATTTTCAACATTCAGAGCAAGGCGGATGAGACGCCAGTGTCTCACCTTCTCCCTGACAGTAGCGCTGTCCAATCACAGCGCAGAGCTTAGAGCCAGGGAGAAAAAATACCTCTGTGGCTCTGAGCTGCGATTGGACAGTGCACTGCTAAAGTGCACTTAGATCCCTGGGCGCCGCTCCGTTCACCCGCTGTGGCCCCCGGTATTTTCAACATTCAGAGCAAGGCGGATGAGACGCCAGTGTCTCACCTTCTCCCTGACAGTAGCGCTGTCCAATCACAGTACAGAGCTTAGAGCCAGGGAGAAAAAATACCTCTGTGGCTCTGAGCTGCGATTGGACAGTGCACTGCTAAAGTGCACTTAGATCCCTGGGCGCCGCTCCGTTCACCCGCTGTGGCCCCCGGTATTTTCAACATTCAGAGCAAGGCGGAGGAGACGCCAGTGTCTCTCCTTCTCCCTGACAGTAGCGCTGTCCAATCGCAGCGCAGAGCTTAGAGCCAGGGAGAAAAAATACCTCTGTGGCTCTGAGCTGCGATTGGACAGTGCACTGCTAAAGTGCACTTAGATCCCTGGGCGCCGCTCCGTTCACCCGCTGTGGCCCCCGGTATTTTCAACATTCAGAGCAAGGCGGAGGAGACGCCAGTGTCTCTCCTTCTCCCTGACAGTAGCGCTGTCCAATCGCAGCGCAGCGCTCAGAGCCAGGGAGAAAAAATACCTCTGTGGCTCTGAGCTGCGATTGGACAGTGCACTGCTAAAGTGCACTTAGATCCCTGGGCGCCGCTCCGTTCACCCGCTGTGGCCCCCGGTATTTTCAACATTCAGAGCAAGGCGGAGGAGACGCCAGTGTCTCTCCTTCTCCCTGACAGCAGCGCTGTCCAATCGCAGCGCAGAGCTTAGAGCCAGGGAGAAAAAATACCTCTGTGGCTCTGAGCTGCGATTGGACAGTGCACTGCTAAAGTGCACTTAGATCCCTGGGCGCCGCTCCGTTCACCCGCTGTGGCCCCCGGTATTTTCAACATTCAGAGCAAGGCGGAGGAGACGCCAGTGTCTCACCTTCTCCCTGACAGCAGCGCTGTCCAATCACAGCGCAGAGCTTAGAGCCAGGGAGAAAAAATACCTCTGTGGCTCTGAGCTGCGATTGGACAGTGCACTGCTAAAGTGCACTTAGATCCCTGGGCGCCGCTCCGTTCACCCGCTGTGGCCCCCGGTATTTTCAACATTCAGAGCAAGGCGGAGGAGACGCCAGTGTCTCACCTTCTCCCTGACAGCAGCGCTGTCCAATCACAGCGCAGAGCTTAGAGACAGGGAGAAAAAATACCTCTGTGGCTCTGAGCTGCGATTGGACAGTGCACTGCTAAAGTGCACTTAGATCCCTGGGCGCCGCTCCGTTCACCCGCTGTGGCCCCCGGTATTTTCAACATTCAGAGCAAGGCGGAGGAGACGCCAGTGTCTCACCTTCTCCCTGACAGCAGCGCTGTCCAATCACAGCGCAGAGCTTAGAGCCAGGGAGAAAAAATACCTCTGTGGCTCTGAGCTGCGATTGGACAGTGCACTGCTAAAGTGCACTTAGATCCCTGGGCGCCGCTCCGTTCACCCGCTGTGGCCCCAGGTATTTTCAACATTCAGAGCAAGGCGGAGGAGACGCCAGTGTCTCTCCTTCTCCCTGACAGCAGCGCTGTCCAATCACAGCGCAGCGCTTAGAGCCAGGGAGAAAAAATACCTCTGTGGCTCTGAGCTGCGATTGGACAGTGCACTGCTAAAGTGCACTTAGATCCCTGGGCGCCGCTCCGTTCACCCGCTGTGGCCCCCGGTATTTTCAACATTCAGAGCAAGGCGGAGGAGACGCCAGTGTCTCTCCTTCTCCCTGACAGTAGCGCTGTCCAATCACAGCGCAGAGCTCAGAGCCAGGGAGAAAAAATACCTCTGTGGCTCTGAGCTGTGATTGGACAGTGCACTGCTAAAGTGCACTTAGATCCCTGGGCGCCGCTCCGTTCACCCGCTGTGGCCCCCGGTATTTTCAACATTCAGAGCAAGGTGGAGGAGACGCCAGTGTCTCTCCTTCTCCCTGACAGTAGCGCTGTCCAATCACAGCGCAGCGCTCAGAGCCAGGGAGAAAAAATACCTCTGTGGCTCTGAGCTGCGATTGGACAGTGCACTGCTAAAGTGCACTTAGATCCCTGGGCGCCGCTCCGTTCACCCGCTGTGGCCCCCGGTATTTTCAACATTCAGAGCAAGGTGGAGGAGACGCCAGTGTCTCTCCTTCTCCCTGACAGCAGCGCTGTCCAATCGCAGCGCAGCGCTCAGAGCCAGGGAGAAAAAATACCTCTGTGGCTCTGAGCTGCGATTGGACAGTGCACTGCTAAAGTGCACTTAGATCCCTGGGCGCCGCTCCGTTCACCCGCTGTGGCCCCTGGTATTTTCAACATTCAGAGCAAGGCGGAGGAGACGCCAGTGTCTCTCCTTCTCCCTGACAGTAGCGCTGTCCAATCACAGCGCAGAGCTCAGAGCCAGGGAGAAAAAATACCTCTGTGGCTCTGAGCTGCGATTGGACAGTGCACTGCTAAAGTGCACTTAGATCCCTGGGCGCCGCTCCGTTCACCCGCTGTGGCCCCCGGTATTTTCAACATTCAGAGCAAGGCGGATGAGACGCCAGTGTCTCTCCTTCTCCCTGACAGTAGCGCTGTCCAATCGCAGCGCAGCGCTCAGAGCCAGGGAGAAAAAATACCTCTGTGGCTCTGAGCTGCGATTGGACAGTGCACTGCTAAAGTGCACTTAGATCCCTGGGCGCCGCTCCGTTCACCCGCTGTGGCCCCTGGTATTTTCAACATTCAGAGCAAGGTGGAGGAGACGCCAGTGTCTCTCCTTCTCCCTGACAGCAGCGCTGTCCAATCGCAGCGCAGCGCTCAGAGCCAGGGAGAAAAAATACCTCTGTGGCTCTGAGCTGCGATTGGACAGTGCACTGCTAAAGTGCACTTAGATCCCTGGGCGCCGCTCCGTTCACCCGCTGTGGCCCCTGGTATTTTCAACATTCAGAGCAAGGCGGAGGAGACGCCAGTGTCTCTCCTTCTCCCTGACAGTAGCGCTGTCCAATCGCAGCGCAGCGCTCAGAGCCAGGGAGAAAAAATACCTCTGTGGCTCTGAGCTGCGATTGGACAGTGCACTGCTAAAGTGCACTTAGATCCCTGGGCGCCGCTCCGTTCACCCGCTGTGGCCCCCGGTATTTTCAACATTCAGAGCAAGGCGGAGGAGACGCCAGTGTCTCTCCTTCTCCCTGACAGTAGCGCTGTCCAATCACAGCGCAGAGCTTAGAGCCAGGGAGAAAAAATACCTCTGTGGCTCTGAGCTGCGATTGGACAGTGCACTGCTAAAGTGCACTTAGATCCCTGGGCGCCGCTCCGTTCACCCGCTGTGGCCCCCGGTATTTTCAACATTCAGAGCAAGGTGGAGGAGACGCCAGTGTCTCTCCTTCTCCCTGACAGTAGCGCTGTCCAATCGCAGCGCAGCGCTCAGAGCCAGGGAGAAAAAATACCTCTGTGGCTCTGAGCTGCGATTGGACAGTGCACTGCTAAAGTGCACTTAGATCCCTGGGCGCCGCTCCGTTCACCCGCTGTGGCCCCCGGTATTTTCAACATTCAGAGCAAGGTGGAGGAGACGCCAGTGTCTCTCCTTCTCCCTGACAGCAGCGCTGTCCAATCACAGCGCAGCGCTCAGAGCCAGGGAGAAAAAATACCTCTGTGGCTCTGAGCTGCGATTGGACAGTGCACTGCTAAAGTGCACTTAGATCCCTGGGCGCCGCTCCGTTCACCCGCTGTGGCCCCCGGTATTTTCAACATTCAGAGCAAGGTGGAGGAGACGCCAGTGTCTCTCCTTCTCCCTGACAGCAGCGCTGTCCAATCGCAGCGCAGCGCTCAGAGCCAGGGAGAAAAAATACCTCTGTGGCTCTGAGCTGCGATTGGACAGTGCACTGCTAAAGTGCACTTAGATCCCTGGGCGCCGCTCCGTTCACCCGCTGTGGCCCCTGGTATTTTCAACATTCAGAGCAAGGCGGAGGAGACGCCAGTGTCTCTCCTTCTCCCTGACAGTAGCGCTGTCCAATCGCAGCGCAGCGCTCAGAGCCAGGGAGAAAAAATACCTCTGTGGCTCTGAGCTGCGATTGGACAGTGCACTGCTAAAGTGCACTTAGATCCCTGGGCGCCGCTCCGTTCACCCGCTGTGGCCCCCGGTATTTTCAACATTCAGAGCAAGGCGGAGGAGACGCCAGTGTCTCTCCTTCTCCCTGACAGTAGCGCTGTCCAATCACAGCGCAGAGCTTAGAGCCAGGGAGAAAAAATACCTCTGTGGCTCTGAGCTGCGATTGGACAGTGCACTGCTAAAGTGCACTTAGATCCCTGGGCGCCGCTCCGTTCACCCGCTGTGGCCCCCGGTATTTTCAACATTCAGAGCAAGGTGGAGGAGACGCCAGTGTCTCTCCTTCTCCCTGACAGTAGCGCTGTCCAATCGCAGCGCAGCGCTCAGAGCCAGGGAGAAAAAATACCTCTGTGGCTCTGAGCTGCGATTGGACAGTGCACTGCTAAAGTGCACTTAGATCCCTGGGCGCCGCTCCGTTCACCCGCTGTGGCCCCCGGTATTTTCAACATTCAGAGCAAGGCGGAGGAGACGCCAGTGTCTCTCCTTCTCCCTGACAGTAGCGCTGTCCAATCGCAGCGCAGAGCTTAGAGCCAGGGAGAAAAAATACCTCTGTGGCTCTGAGCTGCGATTGGACAGTGCACTGCTAAAGTGCACTTAGATCCCTGGGCGCTGCTCCGTTCACCCGCTGTGGCCCCCGGTATTTTCAACATTCAGAGCAAGGCGGAGGAGACGCCAGTGTCTCTCCTTCTCCCTGACAGCAGCGCTGTCCAATCACAGCGCAGCGCTTAGAGCCAGGGAGAAAAAATACCTCTGTGGCTCTGAGCTGCGATTGGACAGTGCACTGCTAAAGTGCACTTAGATCCCTGGGCGCCGCTCTATGCAGCCTGCTACTTAGTTCATATTTTTTGGACCGATGAAAGGTCCTCTTTAACTCATTTATACAAGTGTCGGTAGCGGTATCACAGACCCGGCCTCAATAACAGGGCATGCGATACACCGCAATTAACCCCTCAGGTGCCACATCTGAGGGATTAATTGCTGCGGATCGCATGCCCTGTTATTGAGGCCGGGTCTGTGATACCGCTGCCGACACTTGTATTAATATGTTTTACATTCATTGGTGGCGCAGTGACCACAGCTCCTCCCTGCTATCTCCCCATTGGTGGCAGTGGCGGCCGTGTCACCGTGGGGAGGGAGTCCCCCCTTCTCCACTGTGCTAGTGAAGAGAACGTGGCGCGTGCCATATTCTTTAACTGATACTAGGCTGCGCAGCAGTGCGGTGGTCCAGTCGCAAATGGCGACAAGACTAAAAAGTCTTGTTGCCATCTGCAAATTTAAGGCGCGTTGGCAACCGTTTTGGTCGCCATCTGGAGCCCTGCCCCACCAGTTATGTAGTGGATGGCACTGCGCTCAGCAGCAGTAACCAGCTCTGTCCACTGCCAATCTGATATTGATGACAGGGGTGTGCCCCATAGTGGTTATGGGAGCTGTATGGATCTGCATACAATGAGCTCCCTCTAGTGGAGGCTGCAGGTAGCTAGGATTTTATCATGCAATGCTATGACTGGAATTGGCGCTATAAAGAAATATTGCGATTGTCATAGGAAGAGATATCTGCACCCATTTAGTAAGGTGGGGCAGTTGGGCACACGGATGGCGCCCAGGGCTCAGATCTGTAAGCAGCTATCAGGATTATTCTGTGTACCCGATCCATGAACCCTAACATCATTACTGAGGTACCCCGTAGACTGCGACAGACCAGTAGGCCCAGTATAACATGCAATGCCACACGTCTCCTGTAGTTCCCTCAGTGATAATGAAGAAGCCTCTACAGGCCATTACCCGCCTCAGACACGCCTCAGGCTTCTCTCTGCCCTAGCTCAGAACAGGGCGCGCTGTGAACGGCACAGGCTGCGCAGAGAGAAAAACAACCAATAGCAGGAGCGCGGGACAATATGGAGCTTTGTGATTGGTTGCTTCAGGGCTCGCTGGCACGAGGGGAGGGGCTAACGGCCGAGCAGCGGTTGTAATCTGTAGTACTGGACAGTGGAGGACGGCAGCCAACATGGCAGCGGAGCTGAAGTACCACATCAGCAACTGGTGGCTGTCTATGGACGAGGCCAACCATCCGGAGCAGAGCGAGGCGGCAGCGGGGAGTTTAAAGTGTGATGTAAGTGGTGCACTGTATGAGGCGTGCGGTGCACTGTATGATGTGTGTGGTGCACTGTATGATGCGTGCGGTGCACTGTAGGAGGCGTGTGGTGCACTGTATGATGCGTGCGGTGCACTGTATGATGTGTGTGGTGCACTGTAAGATGCGTGCAGTGCACTGTAGGAGGCGTGTGGTGCACTGTATGATGTGTGCAATGTCAGTGGTGCACTGTATGATGCGTGCGGTGCACTGTAGGAGGCGTGTGGTGCACTGTATGATGCGTGTGGTGCACTGTATGATGTGTGTGGTGCACTGTAAGATGCGTGCAGTGCACTGTAGGAGGCGTGTGGTGCACTGTATGATGTGTGCAATGTCAGTGGTGCACTGTATGATGTGTGCGGTGCACTGTATGATGTGTGCGGTGCACTGTAGGAGGCGTGTGGTGCACTGTATGATGCGTGCGGTGCACTGTAGGAGGTGTGTGGTGCACTGTATGATGCGTGTGGTGCACTGTATGATGTGTGCAATGTCAGTGGTGCACTGTATGATGTGTGCGGTGCACTGTAGGAGGCGTGTGGTGCACTGTATGATGCGTGCGGTGCACTGTAGGATGTGTGTGGTGCACTGTAAGATGCGTGCGGTGCACTGTAGGAGGCGTGTGGTGCACTGTATGATGTGTGCAATGTCAGTGGTGCACTGTATGATGCGTGCGGTGCACTGTAGGAGGCGTGTGGTGCACTGTATGATGCGTGTGGTGCACTGTATGATGTGTGCAATGTCAGTGGTGCACTGTATGATGCGTGTGGTGCACTGTATGATGCGTGCGGTGCACTGTATGATGTGTGTGGTGCACTGTAAGATGCGTGCGGTGCACTGTAGGAGGCGTGTGGTGCACTGTATGATGTGTGCAATGTCAGTGGTGCACTGTATGATGCGTGCGGTGCACTGTAGGAGGCGTGTGGTGCACTGTATGATGCGTGTGGTGCACTGTATGATGTATGCAATGTCAGTGGTGCACTGTATGATGTGTGCGGTGCACTGTATGATGTGTGCGGTGCACTGTAGGAGGCGTGTGGTGCACTGTATGATGCGTGCGGTGCACTGTAGGAGGTGTGTGGTGCACTGTATGATGCGTGTGGTGCACTGTATGATGTGTGTGGTGCACTGTATGATGCGTGCGGTGCACTGTAGGAGGCGTGTGGTGCACTGTATGATGCGTGCGGTGCACTGTATGATGTGTGTGGTGCACTGTATGATGCGTGCTGTGCACTGTATGATGCGTGCGGTGCACTGTATGATGTGTGTGGTGCACTGTATGATGCGTGCGGTGCACTGTAGGAGGCGTGTGGTGCACTGTATGATGTGTGCGGTGCACTGTAGGAGGCGTGTGGTGCACTGTATGATGTGTGCAATGTCAGTGGTGCACTGTATGATGCATGCGGTGCACTGTAGGAGGCGTGTGGTGCACTGTATGATGCGTGCGGTGCACTGTATGATGTGTGTGGTGCACTGTATGATGCGTGCTGTGCACTGTAGGAGGTGTGTGGTGCACTGTATGATGCGTGCTGTGCACTGTAGGAGGCGTGTGGTGCACTGTATGATGCGTGCTGTGCACTGTAGGAGGCGTGTGGTGCACTGTATGATGCGTGTGGTGCACTGTATGATGCGTGCGGTGCACTGTATGATGTGTGTGGTGCACTGTAGGAGGCGTGTGGTGCACTGTATGATGCGTGCGGTGCACTGTATGATGTGTGTGGTGCACTGTATGATGCGTGCGGTGCACTGTAGGAGGCGTGTGGTGCACTGTATGATGCGTGCGGTGCACTGTATGATGTGTGTGGTGCACTGTATGATGCGTGCTGTGCACTGTAGGAGGTGTGTGGTGCACTGTATGATGCCTGCGGTGCACTGTAGGAGGCGTGTGGTGCACTGTATGATGCGTGCTGTGCACTGTAGGAGGCGTGTGGTGCACTGTATGATGTGTGTGGTGCACTGTAGGAGGCGTGTGGTGCACTGTATGATGCGTGCTGTGCACTGTAGGAGGCGTGTGGTGCACTGTATGATGTGTGTGGTGCACTGTATGATGCGTGCTGTGCACTGTAGGAGGTGTGTGGTGCACTGTATGATGCGTGCTGTGCACTGTAGGAGGCGTGTGGTGCACTGTATGATGCGTGCTGTGCACTGTAGGAGGTGTGTGGTGCACTGTATGATGTGTGTGGTGCACTGTAGGAGGCGTGCGGTGCACTGTATGATGCGTGCGGTGCACTGTATGATGTGTGTGGTGCACTGTATGATGCGTGCGGTGCACTGTAGGAGGCGTGTGGTGCACTGTATGATGTGTGCAATGTCAGTGGTGCACTGTATGATGTGTGTGGTGCACTGTATGATGTGTGCAATGTCAGTGGTGCACTGTATGATGCGTGCTGTGCACTGTAGGAGGTGTGTGGTGCACTGTATGATGCGTGCTGTGCACTGTAGGAGGCGTGTGGTGCACTGTATGATGTGTGCAATGTCAGTGGTGCACTGTATGATGTGTGTGGTGCACTGTATGATGTGTGCAATGTCAGTGGTGCACTGTATGATGCGTGCGGTGCACTGTATGATGTGTGTGGTGCACTGTATGATGCGTGCTGTGCACTGTAGGAGGCGTGTGGTGCACTGTATGATGTGGTGCACTGTATGATGTGTGTGGTGCACTGTATGATGTGTGCAATGTCAGTGGTGCACTGTATGATGTGTGCGGTGCACTGTATGATGTGTGTGGTGCACTGTATGATGCGTGCGGTGCACTGTAGGAGGCGTGTGGTGCACTGTATGATGTGTGCAATGTCAGTGGTGCACTGTATGATGTGTGTGGTGCACTGTATGATGTGTGCAATGTCAGTGGTGCACTGTATGATGTGTGCGGTGCACTGTATGATGTGTGTGGTGCACTGTATGATGCGTGTGGTGCACTGTAGGAGGCTTGTGGTGCACTGTATGATGCGTGCGGTGCACTGTATGATGTGTGCGGTGCACTGTATCATGTGTGTGGTGCACTGTATGATGCGTGTGGTGCACTGTATGATGCGTGCGGTGCACTGTAGGAGGCGTGTGGTGCACTGTATGATGTGTGCAATGTCAGTGGTGCACTGTATGATGCGTGCGGTGCACTGTAGGAGGCGTGTGGTGCACTGTATGATGTGTGCAATGTCAGTGGTGCACTGTATGATGCGTGCGGTGCACTGTATGATGTGTGCAATGTCAGTGGTGCACTGTATGATGCGTGCGGTGCACTGTATGATGTGTGTGGTGCACTGTATGATGCGTGCTGTGCACTGTAGGAGGTGTGTGGTGCACTGTATGATGCGTGCTGTGCACTGTAGGAGGTGTGTGGTGCACTGTATGATGCATGCTGTGCACTGTAGGAGGCGTGTGGTGCACTGTATGATGTGTGTGGTGCACTGTATGATGCGTGCTGTGCACTGTATGATGTGTGTGGTGCACTGTATGATGCGTGCGGTGCACTGTAGGAGGCGTGTGGTGCACTGTATGATGTGTGCAATGTCAGTGGTGCACTGTATGATGCGTGCGGTGCACTGTGTGATGTGTGTGGTGCACTGTATGATGCGTGCTGTGCACTGTAGGAGGTGTGTGGTGCACTGTATGATGCGTGCTGTGCACTGTAGGAGGCGTGTGGTGCACTGTATGATGTGTGTGGTGCACTGTATGATGCGTGCTGTGCACTGTATGATGTGTGTGGTGCACTGTATGATGCGTGCGGTGCACTGTAGGAGGCGTGTGGTGCACTGTATGATGCGTGCGGTGCACTGTAGGAGGCGTGTGGTGCACTGTATGATGCGTGCTGTGCACTGTAGGAGGCGTGTGGTGCACTGTATGATGTGTGCAATGTCAGTGGTGCACTGTATGATGTGTGCGGTGCACTGTAGAAGGCGTGCGGTGCACTGTATGATGTGGGGGGATGCACTGTATGATGCGTTCGGTGCACTGTAGGAGGCGTGTGGTGCACTGTATGATGTGTGCAATGTCAGTGGTGCACTGTATGATGCGTGCGGTGCACTGTATGATGTGTGCTGTGCACTGTAGGAGGTGTGTGGTGCACTGTATGATGCGTGCTGTGCACTGTAGGAGGCGTGTGGTGCACTGTATGATGTGTGTGGTGCACTGTATGATGTGTGCTGTGCACTGTAGGAGGCGTGTGGTGCACTGTAGGAGGCGTGTGGTGCACTGTATGATGTGTGTGGTGCACTGTAGGAGGCGTGTGGTGCACTGTATGATGTGTGTGGTGCACTGTATGATGCGTGCGGTGCACTGTATGATGTGTGTGGTGCACTGTATGATGCGTGCTGTGCACGGTAGGAGGCGTGTGGTGCACTGTATGATGTGTGTGGTGCACTGTATGATGCGTGCTGTGCACTGTAGGAGGCGTGTGGTGCACTGTATGATGTGTGCAATGTCAGTGGTGCACTGTATGATGCGTGCGGTGCACTGTATGATGTGTGTGGTGCACTGTATGATGCATGTGGTGCACTGTATGATGTGTGTGGTGCACTGTATGATGCGTGCGGTGCACTGTATGATGCGTGCGGTGCACTGTATGATGCGTGCGGTGCACTGTATGATGCGTGCGGTGCACTGTATGATGTGTGCGGTGCACTGTATGATGCGTGCGGTGCACTGTAGGAGGCGTGTGGTGCACTGTATGATGTGTGTGGTGCACTGTATGATGCGTGCTGTGCACTGTAGGAGGCGTGTGGTGCACTGTATGATGTGTGCGGTGCACTGTATGATGTGTGCAATGTCAGTGGTGCACTGTATGATGTGTGCGGTGCACTGTAGAAGGCGTGCGGTGCACTGTATGATGTGTGCAATGTCAGTGGTGCACTGTATGATGTGTGCGGTGCACTGTAGAAGGCGTGCGGTGCACTGTATGATGTGTGCAATGTCAGTGGTGCATTGTATGATGCGTGCGGTGCACTGTATGATGTGTGCGGTGCACTGTATGATGCTTGCGGTGCACTGTAGGAGGCGTGTGGTGCACTGTATGATGTGTGTGGTGCACTGTATGATGCGTGCGGTGCACTGTAGGAGGCGTGTGGTGCACTGTATGATGTGTGCAATGTCAGTGGTGCACTGTATGATGTGTGCGGTGCACTGTATGATGTGTGCGGTGCACTGTAGGAGGCGTGTGGTGCACTGTATGATGTGTGTGGTGCACTGTATGATGCGTGCGGTGCACTGTAGGAGGCGTGTGGTGCACTGTATGATGTGTGCGGTGCACTGTAGGAGGCGTGTGGTGCACTGTATGATGTGTGTGGTGCACTGTATGATGTGTGCGGTGCACTGTAGGAGGCGTGTGGTGCACTGTATGATGTGTGCGGTGCACTGTAGAAGGCGTGCGGTGCACTGTATGATGTGTGCAATGTCAGTGGTGCACTGTATGATGCGTGCGGTGCACTGTATGATGTGTGTGGTGCACTGTATGATGCGTGCGGTGCACTGTATGATGCGTGCGGTGCACTGTAGGAGGCGTGTGGTGCACTGTATGATGTGTGCGGTGCACTGTAGGAGGCGTGTGGTGCACTGTATGATGCGTGCGGTGCACTGTAGGAGGCGTGTGGTGCACTGTATGATGTGTGCAATGTCAGTGGTGCACTGTATGATGTGTGCAATGTCAGTGGTGCACTCTAGGAGGCGTGCGGTGCACTGTATGATGCGTGCGGTGCACTGTATGATGTGTGCAATGTCAGTGGTGCACTGTATGATGTGTGCGGTGCACTGTATAATGTGAGCAATGTCAGTGGTGCACTGTATGATGCGTGCGGTGCACTGTATGATGCATGCGGTGCACTGTATAATGTGAGCAATGTCAGTGGTGCACTGTATGATGTGTGCGGTGCACTGTAGGAGGGGTGTGGTGCACTGTATGATGCGTGCGGTGCACTGTATGATGTGTGCAATGTCAGTGGTGCACTGTATGATGTGTGCGGTGCACTGTATAATGTGAGCAATGTCAGTGGTGCACTGTATGATGTGTGCGGTGCACTGTATGAGGTGTGCGGTGCACTGTATGATGCGTGCGGTGCACTGTATAATGTGAGCAATGTCAGTGGTGCACTGTATGATGTGTGCGGTGCACTGTAGGATGTGTGTGGTGCACTGTATGATGTGTGCGGTGCACTGTAGGAGGCGTGTGGTGCACTGTATGATGTGTGCAATGTCAGTGGTGCACTGTATGATGCGTGCGGTGCACTGTAGGAGGCGTGTGGTGCACTGTATGATGCGTGCAATGTCAGTGGTGCACTGTATGATGTGTGCAATGTCAGTGGTGCACTGTATGATGTGTGCGGTGCACTGTATGATGCGTGCGGTGCACTGTATAATGTGAGCAATGTCAGTGGTGCACTGTATGATGTGTGCGTTGCACTGTATGATGCGTGCGGTGCACTGTAGGAGGCGTGTGGTGCACTGTATGATGCGTGCGGTGCACTGTAGGAGGCGTGTGGTGCACTGTATGATGTGTGCGGTGCACTGTAGGAGGTGTGTGGTGCACTGTATGATGCGTGCGGTGCACTGTAGGAGGCGTGCGGTGCACTTTATGATGCGTGCGGTGCACTGTATGATGCGTGTGGTGCACTGTATGATGTGTGTGGTGCACTGTATGATGTGTGTGGTGCACTGTATGATGCGTGCGGTGCACTGTAGGAGGCGTGTGGTGCACTGTATGATGTGTGCGGTGCACTGTAGGAGGCGTGTGGTGCACTGTATGATGTGTGTGGTGCACTGTATGATGCGTGCGGTGCACTGTAGGAGGCGTGTGGTGCACTGTATGATGTGTGCGGTGCACTGTAGAAGGCGTGCGGTGCACTGTATGATGTGTGCAATGTCAGTGGTGCACTGTATGATGCGTGCGGTGCACTGTATGATGTGTGTGGTGCACTGTATGATGCGTGCGGTGCACTGTATGATGCGTGCGGTGCACTGTAGGAGGCGTGTGGTGCACTGTATGATGTGTGCGGTGCACTGTAGGAGGCGTGTGGTGCACTGTATGATGCGTGTGGTGCACTGTAGGAGGCGTGTGGTGCACTGTATGATGTGTGCAATGTCAGTGGTGCACTGTATGATGTGTGCAATGTCAGTGGTGCACTGTATGATGCGTGCGGTGCACTGTATGATGCGTGCGGTGCACTGTATGATGTGTGCAATGTCAGTGGTGCACTGTATGATGTGTGCGGTGCACTGTATAATGTGAGCAATGTCAGTGGTGCACTGTATGATGCGTGCGGTGCACTGTATGATGCATGCGGTGCACTGTATAATGTGAGCAATGTCAGTGGTGCACTGTATGATGTGTGCGGTGCACTGTAGGAGGGGTGTGGTGCACTGTATGATGCGTGCGGTGCACTGTATGATGTGTGCAATGTCAGTGGTGCACTGTATGATGTGTGCGGTGCACTGTATAATGTGAGCAATGTCAGTGGTGCACTGTATGATGTGTGCGGTGCACTGTATGAGGTGTGCGGTGCACTGTATGATGCGTGCGGTGCACTGTATAATGTGAGCAATGTCAGTGGTGCACTGTATGATGTGTGCGGTGCACTGTAGGAGGTGTGTGGTGCACTGTATGATGTGTGCGGTGCACTGTAGGAGGCGTGTGGTGCACTGTATGATGTGTGCAATGTGAGTGGTGCACTGTATGATGCGTGCGGTGCACTGTAGGAGGCGTGTGGTGCACTGTATGATGCGTGCAATGTCAGTGGTGCACTGTATGATGTGTGTGGTGCACTGTATGATGTGTGCAATGTCAGTGGTGCACTGTAGGAGGTGTGTGGTGCACTGTAAGATGCGTGCGGTGCACTGTAGGAGGCGTGTGGTGCACTGTATGATGTGTGCAATGTCAGTGGTGCACTGTATGATGCGTGCGGTGCACTGTAGGAGGCGTGTGGTGCACTGTATGATGCGTGCAATGTCAGTGGTGCACTGTATGATGTGTGTGGTGCACTGTATGATGTGTGTAATGTCAGTGGTGCACTGTATGATGTCAGTGGTGCAGTGTGTGATGTCCGTGGTGCTCTGTATGATGCGTGTGATGCAGTGTAGTGTATGATGCGTGTGGTGCACTGTATTATGTGTGCAGTGTGTGATGTCCGTGGTGCTCTGTATGATGCGTGTGATGCAGTGTATGATGTGTGTAGTGTATGATGCGTGTGGTGCACTGTATTATGTGTGCAGTGTGTGATGTATGTGTCTGGCGTGTACTGAATGCACAGCAGGATATTACAGCTAGGTGATAACGTACGGAGAAGGGCCGCCATATTGGACTGGGCTAAGTTAAAGATTATACAACCGGATGCGTTTATAACGGATGCAGACGGTTGTATTATCAGTAACGGAAGCATTTTTGCTGAGCCCTGCTAGTGTGAAAGTAGCCCAACGCTTCCTGCTTACCCTCCTATGGGGCCCCGTTCACACTGCCGCTATTTATTTCTGGTTGCCTGCTCCGTTAGTTGAGCAGAACAACCAGAAAAGTGAGGTTTTGGATCGGGCAGGTAAGGGTGGGTTTTTGTCATACGTTTAACGGACACAAAATAGTGTTGGGAGGCCTCCAACAGCTGCTATACTGCGCCGTCCGTCACCACGGAGATCCCTTCTGCAGGATGGGAAAGCACGGTGCACCCGTAGTGCTCCATCCTGCAAAGCATGCATCTCTGTGTCCGTGACCCCGCTGACCGCCGTGGAGTCCCCTCTTTACCACAGTCCTGCGTGCGAGGCTTTTTTTTTGTCCGTATTTCTACTCTTTAGACCATGATAATGATTTCGGGGGGGGGGGGGGTTCCGGTCTTATGGGACGGTGTGGTTAGGTTGTCTGTAAAGGTTATTTTGTGCCATAAGTCATGTCACCCTGATATGAGCACCCATTGACTGTGGGTGCGTGGGCTCCTTTAAAGGGAACCTGTCACCGGGATTTTGGGTATAGAGCTGAGGACATGGGTTGCTAGATGGCCGCTAGCACATCCGCAATACCCAGTCCCCATAGCTCTGTGTGCTTTTATTGTGTATAAAAACCGATTTGATACATATGCAAATTAACCTGAGATGAGTCCTGTATGTGAGACGAGTCAGGGACAGGACTCATCTCTGGTTAATTTGCATATGTATCAAATCGTTTTTTTTACCCAATAAAAGCACGCAGAGCTATGGGGACTGGGTATTGCGGAGGTGCTAGCGGCCATCTAGCAACCCATGTCCTCAGCTCTATACCCAAAATCCCGGTGACAGGTTCCCTTTAAGAGCAGCAGAGCGGCCATATCTGCTCATGTGGCTCTCCCCCAGCCCTCTTTTTGGCCCATTTTGGGGGGTATACCCCCATATCTGACAGACATTGACCCCAGTCAGCCATATACATTCATTTCTCGCCCAGTTTCCTTGGGGGACACAGACCTTGGGTATAGCTCAGCTCCCTAGGAGGCGTGACACTAAGTGAGAACTGTTAAGCCCCTCCTCCACAGCTATACCCTCAGCCTGGAGAGAGAGGCTGCCAGTTTTTTGCTTAGTGTCCAAGGAGGCAAGACACTCTCTGCTACTGCAGGGCTGTTTTCTCCTTTGTTGTTTTTAAAAATTTTTGATTTTTACTTTTTTATTTTCTTTTGTTCCAGAATACGGGACAACAGAGACGCACTAGACCTCTCTGTTTCTCCCGGGGTTGAGCTGCGCCAGTGCCGGCATCCGCACTGCTGCCTCCCCCACAGAAGGCAAGGTGGACCAGGGCAGCCCAGCTCCCCTGCATCCCGCCAGCGTAAGGGTCGCCCGCACGCCAAGTCCCTCTTCCAGCGTCCTGCCACTACGGTGCCAGTAGCTGAAGGGGCGACCCTGCTGGAACGGACCGAGGGTGAAGACGGCTGTGGTGAGAGAGTGGCTTCTCCAGCCCTACGACCCCCTCCCCCCCACCCCGGTCTCCTGCTTGACTGACCCCCATACTGGTCTGGCCATCCTAGTTTGTTTTATTAGTTCCCTCTCCTCCCCTCCACTATAGGTGCATCCACTGAGGGGTTATGCTGGCGTCCCTATCATGCCGCCCAGGGAGCTGCCTCTCTCCTTGCAGGGTCCCCCATCCCCCCCTATCGCCTTACCGGTGCGCAGGCATCCCTCCTTGAGACGGCTCAGGGCCAGGGCCCTCTCCTGACTGCTGCCGCGTAGGGCCCTTGTTTCCGGTCCGCGGGGTGGCTCCCGCGGCCGGCATGACTGCGGTGTTCAGCGGACCCCGGCCGACCGCAGGTGCTCTCAGAGAGGCTGTCTTCCGGTCGGTCGGGCGCCGCAGAAAGGTTCTATCCCGGGCTCCTCGGGCCCCCTCATTCTCCGGCCCGCGGGGTGGGCTCCCGCGGCCGGTATTATGCATGCGCCGCTTCGCTCCCTCCAGATCCCGGCCGGTACCTCCGGGCACCGCAAACTTTAGGCCCCGGCTTCGCGGCCTACTAGGCCGCAATATTCCGGCCTCGATTGGAGGGGGCGGGCATTCGCAGGCGCGAATTCTTCCCGCCGGAGGTCCCCCCCGCCCCCAGGGGATCGCTGCACCGCCCTCAGGTCCGATCTGTATTAACCTCTTGGACGCTGACGGCTGCCATCTGGAGGAGACCCTAGGATGGCTAGCCTCTCAGTGAGGCTGTGCTCTTAATGGTGGCCCCTTCCTGCCTAAAAGAGGCTGTGTTTTACAATAATAAATAGAAAAAAATAAAATAAAAAATAAATATAATAATACTAATAATGAAGTGTGAATATATATCATATATATGAAATATCTGTATTTTATGTTGGCTGCGCAGGATACTGCAGCCTGACCTTAGAGCGCTGGCCGTATGCCTGCCCCTATTCTATAGGTGGCATGTTGCGCTCCGTGGCACTGGCCAGGTATACATGTTTCCCTTTCTAGGCGGACCCTTGCCCTCTCCTGGGGTACGGCGCTGGCCAGGTGCAGGCCGCCTTTTTCTATAGGCAGAATTAGTCGCCCTCTCCAGTCGCGGTGCTGGCCATGTGCATGACCCCCCATTATAGGCGGCATACTGCACTCTCTCTGGCTGCGGGCTGGCCTTGTGCATGACCCCCTTTCTGTAGGCGGAATACTGCCCTTTTACCGCATACGATGCTGACCATGTGCACGACCCCCTTCCATAGGCGGAACGCTGCACTCTCGCTGGATTTGCTACGGCCATATGCGTGACCCCCTTCCATAGGCGGAACGCTGCACTCTCGCTGGATTCGCTACGGCCATATGCATGACCTCCTTCCATAGGCGGAACGCTGCACTCTCGCTGGGTTCGCTACGGCCATATGCATGACCTCCTTCCATAGGCGGAACGCTGCACTCTCGCTGGGTTCGCTACGGCCTTATGCATGACCTCCTTCCATAGGCGGAATGCTGCACTCTCGCTGGGTTCGCTACGGCCTTATGCATGACCTCCTTCCATAGGTGGAATGTTGCACTCTCTCTGGCTTCGCTGCTGGTCATACGCATGACCTCCGTCCAAAGGAGGACTGCTGCGCTCTCTCTCTCTGGATTCGCTGCCGGCCATATGCATGACCTCCGTCCATAGGCAGAACGCTGCACTCTCGCTGGATTCGCTGCCGGCCATATGCATGAACCGGCCATGTGCATGACCTCCTTCCATAGGCGGAATGCTGCACTTTCTGGATTCGTTGCCGGCCATACGCATGACCTCCGTCCATAGGCGGAATGCTGCACTCTCTCTGGATTTGCTGCCGGCCATGTGCATGAACTCCTTCCATAGGTGGATTGCTGCACTATCACTGGATTCGCTGCCGGCCATGTGCACGACCCCTTCCTTGGGTGGTGTGCTGCACTCACTGGAATCGCTGCCAGCAATGAGCATGTATCCAGTGACGTAGGAGAGAGAAATTCCTCAGGCGGCATACGCACAACACCGCTGACTGTGGTTGTTTTCTCGCCAGTGCGTTGCTGGCCATGTGCATGTCCCGCATCCTTGGCGGGGTGCTTGCATTTTTGCTGGATGCGGTGACGGCCGTGTGCATTACCCCGCCCCTTTCTGGGTGGAATACTGCTCTTTCGCCGGATGTGTTGCGGGCCATACACGGCCCTCCTCATCCATGGGCGAAAAATTTGCACCCTCACGTGACCCATGGCTGTCCGTGATATGCTGTGCGGGATTCTTGCATGTTCTCCTTCATTGTGGAGTAGTTGCACTCTCACAGTATTCGGTGTTAGGTGGGTTATTGCGCACTCGCTTAATGGTTGGATAACCCCGTGCATGTCCCCCTTTCACTGGGCGGACCTCCTGCGTTCCCGCTGGGTACTGTGCGGCCATGTGATTGGTCACCTTCTGGGCAGACTATGGTATGTTCTACTTCTCTGAAGTTGTTACTGGCCTTGGGCATCCCCCCTTTGGGACGGGCCTTTGCATTCTTACCAGCTGCAGTGTTGCCAGATACGTTTCCCCCTTTTCTGGGGGGCCTGCCTGCGTTTCCATCGCATGCCATACTGATGTCTTGTGCATAACTCCCTTTCAGGTTGCACTTTGCACTTCCGTTGATACTGTTGGACTCTGTGGCTGATCCCCTTCACTGGGTGACTATTTTTTTGCAGTGAGCGGTATTTCTGGTGCGCTCTGTCCGTTGTTTGGGCCGTGTATGCCTTCTCCTCCCATAGGTGGGTTGGCCTTCTCACTGCTTGCGGGGCTGCTCGTACGTATGCCTCACTTCCTCCTGCGACATTCCCTTTTTTTCTCTTGGGATGTGGTGCTTGTCACGGGCCTTGCGCTCTTCTCTAAAGAGATCATTCTGTCCACCTGTATAACCCTTGGGTGCTGTCATACAAGCATTAAAAGAATGCCATTGTATTCAAAGGTGTATTCTTTAGATATGAGTAGATGGGCTCTACTGCTCTCTACTTCGCCGAGCTGGGTGGTGCTCGTTCTCTGGTTTGGCCTGTATATTGTGGTCCCGTTGGTCGGCATCCACCATGTCCGTTGGCCTTTCCACCTGGGGAGTGTTCGTGGTTCTTTGATAGGTGCCCTTTCGTTCTCCCGTGCACTCGCTTCCCGGCGCAAGTGGTCACTGGGTCGAGAGTGCCGTTTGCAGTGCCACTCGATTTCGGCGTTGGCTCTGGCGGGGCTGCTGTTCCCTCGCCTGCTACTGTTTCCTCCTCTTCGGGTGTCGTGCAGTATGAGTCTTTTCTTTTGGCGCCCCCTCTGCGCTTCAGGCTGGTCCGCTACCGGGTTCGGGCCGCTTTTCTCGGGATGGTCACCCAGCTTCTCTTGGGTGCTCGCTTACCCAGGTCCGTAGGACCTCCACCTTGGGTTCTTCAGGGTACTCGCCTTCTGCGTGGCAGTGAACCGGGCGTCTCAGTGAGCGGGGTTCTGCCTTTGAGCTGTCCTATGGCTTCCCTGTTGCCCACTCCTCCTTTCGGTTGGAGGGTGTTATGCCGGCCTCTGTCTCGACTGCCTTTTCTCGCCGGCTCTGCTTGGCTCCCGCTCGGTTCGGCTCGGCTCCCTCCGGTGTGGCTTTTGCCCCGGCCGCGCTTCAGTGGCGGTTCCTTCACTGCCCTCCCCTCTGGGGAGAGCTTGGTTGTTCATGTGGATGGTTCTGATGTTCCTCTTGGCCTCGTACTGTCTCCCTTGTTCACTCTGGCTGTAACTTGGGAGGAACCCCCATTCGGTCGAGATTGTCATTAGATCTCCCACACCGGGACTGTAGGACGTCTTCCTGTGGTGGCTACATCGACATGGACTTTAGCCTGTCTTGTCCTGGCGGTTGCTGGGCGGACCCTTCGGTTCCTTTCCGTCTGTCCTTCTGCTCCCCCACTCCGGGTGGTTACAGGACAACGTTGCTCGGGGGCCGACGGGACCAGTTTTTGCCGACCGTTCTGCCCGTGTTACGGGTCTGCGCCTGTTCGCATTGGGTTTTCACCCGCTTGCCCAGGCGACTCTTGCGGGCTCGCTAGTGTTCGCTCCTAATGGTTCTGTCTTTCTCCAGTCCGACCTAGATCTGGGACTGGGACTCTGTTGCTTGAAGTGTCAAGTGTCAGCGCTGTCCTTCCCCTTTCAGCGTTCCCCGGCCCTCTGGGCCTGTCAGGACCCTCTTCCATGGAGCGGCTTTGGGGTTCCCTTGTACTGCCCCTGGGTACCGCCCTGGGCATTGCATACTGGGCTCTTGGCACTCCAATCTTTCCCTTGGAGCCGTTACAGAAGTTCTCTCTACTCCTTCTGTCCTGTACGGTTATGTTTCCGTAGCCGTCGTGTCTCTGGCGGGTGCCTGGGTGGCGGCCCTTCTTGTTCCGGGCCTTCTCTTTCCTCAGGACAGGGCTGTTCTCCATCCCGTCTCTTCCTTCCTTCTGAAGGTGGTGTTTGTCTTTCATTTTGACGAGGCTTTCGTCCTCCCCTTCCCACCCCCGGGAACGGACACTTCTTCCGATTTGGGATTTGTTTGGGCCTTGCGGTTTTTACTTGGAGATCTCCGCTCTTGTCGACGTTAGGTCACTTGGTTTTCTAGGAGGTCCGCGCAACGGGTTGGTGGCCTCCGGGGTGGCTTTCCTCCGCTTTCTCACTGTGGTTATTGCTGTGGTTACCGCACCAAGGGCAGGGTTCTGCTTTTGGTGTCTCCGTTCATTTCACCAGAGTTGTCGGTGCCTCCTGGGCCGGAGGCATTTGGCTTCGGCCATGCGTCTGTGCGAGGCGGTCACTGGTCTGCCTTACAGCGTTCTACAGGGTGCATACTCTGGCTTCGGCAGGTGCTGCCTTGGGCCGCCTGGTCTGCGGGCGGCGGTTTCTTGATGCCTTCGGGTGCTTCGCCTTGGTGCTGTGGTCCCTCCCCCTTTTGGACTGCTTTTGAACGTCCCAAGGTCTTCTGTGTCCCCCAAGGAAACTGGGCGAGAAAACGAGATTTTTGTATAACTTACCAGTAAAATCTCTTTCTCGCTCTTTCCTTGGGGGACACAGCACCCACCCATTCTTTGTTTTTCTCTACACGGTTTCCGAGTTGTTTTACCCGTTGGGTAGTTGGCTTGTTGGTTCCACTTTTGGACTTTGCCTTTTTTCACTACTTGGACACGCAACTGGCAGCCTCTCTCTCCAGGCTGAGGGTATAGCTGTGGAGGAGGGGCTTAACAGTTTTCACTTAGTGTCACGCCTCCTATGGAGATGAGCTATACCCAAGGTCTTCTGTGTCCCCCAAGGAAAGAGCGAGAAAGAGATTTTACTGGTAAGTTATACAAAAATCTCGTTTTTCATACTTATCTAGAAGTGATAAATTATTATACTGAAATGTTTTGGGGCATCCTGTAATATCCCCCCGGCTCCCTAACCCCCTCCCCCCCAATATAAGGAGCAGACTCCCCCAAAGTATATTGTAAGACCCTTCAGTGTAACCCTGCTCTTCTTCTCCGACAGGAAGCCTTAAGGATCGCCGCCGCCACCACCTCTCGTGAGTTATCCGTCTTCTACTACCTGTCCTGTAGACCTCGCCGGCGCCCCCTTCTGCCGATGTATAACATTGCGTCTTGTGTTTTCAGCCGAGGAGGGAACGCCCCAAACCGACTCCATCGTTGGTAGCAAGTCACCACCTGTGGAGGCCCTGAGAGACCAGAGGACATCGTCATCTGATGATAAGAAGAAAGTGGTGAGTGATTGATGAGGGCCTCCTGAAGATTTGAGGGGCACGGAGGTAGTCAGGGCTACTGTGCCCAGGGGGTTACTGGCCCTTGTTTTCCATCAGACCTATTGATATTCATCATAGCTTAGGCCACAAATATCTGACCAGTTGGGGTCTAACTCTCGACACCCCCACCCATTAGCTGTTTGATGGGACCGAGGCGCCCGGGCAAGCACTGCCACCACTTCAAGGGCCCCATCTTGGTGGGGTGGCAGCTTGGGTGACTTCACTGGGAGCTGGTGACTTCTATTATGTCATTACACCGGTTCCGTCCGTTCTCTTGTAGAAACAGCTGGGCTACCAGGACTTCAACTACTACTGGGAGGTCGACTCCAGTGAGGTGATGTTACTGAAACGCATCGGCACGGGATCTTTCGGCACGGTGTACAAAGGCAAGTGGCACGGCGACGTGGCCGTCAAGATCCTCAAGGTGATCAATCCCACCGCAGAACAAATCCAGGCCTTCAAGAGCGAGATGCAAGTTCTCAGGTGAGGGCAGGGGGTGCTTCCTGGGAGAGACCCCCCAAAAGTAACGGCGTCTGTCTACACAGCTAACTGCTCCCCCCTCCTTACAGGAAAACACGTCACGTCAACATCCTGCTCTTTATGGGCTACATGACAAAACCCTACGCCATAATCACGCAGTGGTGCGAGTGGAGCAGCCTCTACCGCCTTCTACACGTCATAGAGACACGGTTTGATGTTTTCCAGTTGATTGACATCGCGCGACAAACGGCGCAGGGGATGGAGTAAGTAACAACCCCCTTACCACAATCTGACCTAAAGATGGTCTCTCCCGCTCCCCCCAATTCCTCCTCCTAGATCCAGGTCATAAACTTCCCTTTACCCGGCAGTGTATAGAGAAGACTGGGTGGCATTGATTGTGGGTGATGAAGCACCACCTGGTGGCTGGCTGTAATTATAACCTTGCAGAGCTGATCTGGGTCTGCTTGGTGCCAGGAGAGTTTCTATGTTTGATTTGTGGTTCTTTTTGGATTATCTGTGGCTTTTGTGCATATTTGGCAGTAATTTTCCACTATTTTGCTCTCTTTTTTTTTAGCTACCTCCATGCCAAGAATATCATACATCGTGATCTGAAATCCAATAGTATCCTTCCACTCCAGAAAGAGGTTTTTACTTTTCGACACATTGTTCTTAGCCCCTCCCAGGTCGTGTCTTTAAAATGGAGCCATAACCACCGGGTTTCTGCTCTTTTAAACAGCAGAGACCCATTGCTAATGTCTGCGAACAGCAGTAATGTCGATCACAGACATTTAACCCCTGAGATGCTGTGGTCAAATGTGAGCACTGCATCTGAGAGCACTAAAACCGGATTCTCATCCCAGGACGCCTTCCCCTGGCTGAGATCGGGGAATGCATTCCACCGCAGTAATAGGCCAGAGCCTCCGATTACTAGCATATCGCAGTGCTGGCCTGAAGGTGGCAGCGCTGCATTGGAATATGCTGTACTGAATTCAGTATTCTGTAATGGATAGAAATACGAATGGCAATCTAGTAATTGCATGTTATAGTCTCCTAGGGTGACTTTAACCACCTCCGGACCGCCTAACGCAGATTCGCGTTCCGGAGGTGGCAGCTCTGCGCAGAGTCACGCATATATGCGTCATCTCGCCAAGAGCCGTGATTTGCTGTGAACGCACGCACACAGGCGCGCGTGTTCACAGTATCAGAAGGTAAGCGAGTGGATCGTTCGCTGGCAGGCTGGAGATGTGATTTTTTTAACCCCTAACAGGTATATTAGACGCTGTTTTGATAACAGAGTCTGATATTCCGCTACCTGGTCCTCTGGTGTCCCTTTTGTTTGGATCGACCACCAGAGGACACAGGTAGGTCAGTAATAAGTAGCACCAAACACTACACTACACCCCCCCCCCCCCCCCCCCGTCACTTATTAACCCCTTATGAACCCATGATCACCCCATATAGACTCCCTGATCACCCCCCTGTCATTAATCACCCCCTTGTAAGGCTCCATTCAGACGTCCGTATGATTTTTCGGATACATGGATCGGATCCGCAAAATGCATACGGACGTCTGAATGGAGCCTTACAGGGGGGTGATCAATTACAAGGGGGTGATCACCCATATAGATTCCCTGATCACCCCCCTGTCATTGATCACCCCCCTGTAAGGCTCCATTCAGACGTCCGTATGATTTTTCGGATACATGGATCGGATCTGCAAAATGCATACGGACGTCTGAATGGAGCCTTACAGGGGGGTGATCAATTACAAGGGGGTGATCACCCATATAGATTCCCTGATCACCCCCCTGTCATTGATCACCCCCCTGTAAGGCTCCATTCAGACGTCCGTATGATTTTTCGGATCCACGGATACATGGATCGGATCCGCAAAACACGTACGGACGTCTGAATGGAGCCTTACAGGGGGGTGATCAATGACAGGGAGGTGATCACCCATATAGATTCCCTGATCACCCCCTGTCATTGATAACCCCCCTGTAAGGCTCCATTCAGACGTCCGTATGATTTTTACGGATCCACGGATACATGGATCGGATCCACAAAACACATACAGACGTCTGAATGGAGCCTTACAGGGGGGTGATCAATGACAGGGGGTGATCACCCATATAGACTCCCTGATCACCCCCTGTCATTGATCACCCCCCTGTAAGGCTCCATTCAGACGTCCGTATGTGTTTTGTGGATCCGATCCATGTATCCGTGGATCCGTAAAAATCATACGGACGTCTGAATGGAGCCTTACAGGGGGGTGATCAATGACAGGGGGGTGATCACCCCATATAGACTCCCTGATCACCTCCCTGTCATTGATCACCCCCTGTAAGGCTCCATTCAGACATTTTTTTGGGCCCAAGTTAGCGGAAATTTTTTGTTTGTTTTTGTTTTTTCTTACCAAGTCTTATATTCCACTAACTTGTGTCAAAAAATAAAATCTCACATGAACTCGCCATACCCCTCACGGAATCCAAATGCGTAAAAATTTTTAGACATTTATATTCCAGACTTCTTCTCACGCTTTAGGGCCCCTAAAATGCCAGGGCAGTATAAATACCCCACATGTGACCCCATTTCGGAAAGAAGACACCCCAAGGTATTCCGTGAGGGGCATATTGAGTCCATGAAAGATTGAAATTTTTGTCCCAAGTTAGCGGAAAGGGAGACTTTGTGAGAAAATACCTTGGGGTGTCTTCTTTCCAAAATGGGGCCATTTGTGGGGTTTTTCTACTGTCTGGGCATTGTAGAACCTCAGGAAACATGACAGGTGCTCAGAAAGTCAGAGCTGCTTCAAAATGCGGAAATTCACACTTTTGTACCATAGTTTGTAAACGCTATAACTTTTACCCAAACCATTATTTTTTTTTATCAAAGACATGTAGAACAATAAATTTAGCCAAAAATTTATATATGGATGTCGGTTTTTTTGCAAAATTTTACAACTGAAAGTGAAAAATGTCATTTTTTTGCAAAAAAATCGTTACATTTTGATTAATAACAAAAAAAGTAAAAATGTCAGCAGCAATGAAATACCACCAAATGAAAGCTCTATTAGTGAGAAGAAAAGGAGGTAAAATTCATTTGGGTGGTAAGTTGCATGACCGAGCGATAAACGGTGAAAGTAGTGCAGTGCAGAAGTGTAAAAAGTGGCCTGGTCATTAAGGGGGTTTCAGCTAGCGGGGCTGAAGTGGTTAATGAAGTAAAAAAATAAATAAAAATTTATATGAAAAGTATAAAAATTTACCACATCCGAAAAAGCCAGTATTAAAATATAAATATTTTTATGCCATATGGCTTAACAGGGGTAAAGAAATCTAAATGACTGTGTAATGTATGGTCGGGTTGGGTCCTCCAAAGAGAGAGACGCTCTATATAGCCAGATCCTGAATGAGGACCCCTCCTCTATTTACTCAAGTTTCATCCTTAACCGAACATTAAGATGTCTTCCTGCACGAGGGGCTCACTGTGAAGATTGGTGATTTCGGGTTGGCCACGGTGAAGACAAGGTGGAGCGGATCTCAGCAGGTGAAGCAGCCGAGTGGTTCCATCCTATGGATGGTGAGTTCTGCAGTCCGCTTTGTGGCCCGGTATAATCCCTCGCTCTGGTGCCGATCATTGCGTTTTATTTTCCAGGCCCCAGAAGTATTAATGATGCAGGAGAACAGTCCGTACAGCTTCCAGTCCGACGTCTACGCCTACGGGGTGGTGCTGTACGAGCTGATGGCCGGACTACTACCATATGCAAATATCAACAACAGAGACCAGGTGACCAGCAGGGGCTTCTGGGACTAGTAGTCCTTCTTTAGAAGGTCATTGGGTCTTCAACTGCTGTGGGTTTCAGGGCCTGATGGGAGTTGCAGTTTGCAGAACCCTTTGTCTAAAGCGCAGCAGCATTATTAACTGCTTTTCATCCCTCTACAGATCATTTTCATGGTTGGCCATGGTTACCTCAGCCCTGACCTCACTCAAGTCTCTAACGCCAGCCCCAAAGCCATGAAAAGGCTTCTAGCAAATTGCCTAAAGTTCAAAAGAGAGGAGAGGCCTCTGTTCCCACAGGTGAGCTGCAGCACGAATGGTAACCCCTAACTACTTAGCGAGTGCAGCTCTGAAGTATAATACAGGATGTATCTCAGGATCAGTACAGGATAAGTAATGTATGTACACAGTGACTGCACTAGCAGAATAGTGAGTGCAGCTCTAGAGTATAATACAGGATGTAACTCAGGATCAGTACAGGATAAGTAATGTATGTACACAGAGACTGCACCAGCAGAATAGTGAGTGCAGCTCTGGAGTATAATACAGGATGTAACTCAGGTTCAGTACAGGATAAGTAATGTATGTACACAGTGACTGCACCAGCAGAATAGTGAGTACAGCTCTGGAGTATAATACAGGATGTAACTCAGGTTCAGTACAGGATAAGTAATGTATGTACACAGTGACTGCACCAGCAGAATAGTGAGTGCAGCTCTAGAGTATAATACAGGATGTATCTCAGGATCAGTACAGGATAAATAATGTATGTACACAGTGACTGCACCAGCAGAATAGTGAGTGCAGCTCTAGAGTATAATACAGGATGTATCTCAGGATCAGTACAGGATAAATAATGTATGTACACAGTGACTGCACCAGCAGAATAGTGAGTGCAGCTCTGGAGTAGAATACAAGATGTAACTCAGGATCAGTACAGGATAAGTAATGTATGTACACAGTGACTGCACCAGCATAATAGTGAGTGCAGCTCTGGAGTAGAATACAAGATGTAACTCAGGATCAGTACAGGATAAGTAATGTATGTACACAGTGACTGCACCAGCATAATAGTGAGTGCAGCTCTGGAGTATAATACAGGATGTAACTCCGGATCAGTACAGGATAAGTAATGTATGTACACAGTGAGTGCACCAGCAGAATAGTGAGTACAGCTCTGGAGTATAATACAGGATGTAACTCAGGATAAGTACAGGATAAATAATGTATGTACACAGTGACTGCACCAGCAGAATAGTGAGTGCAGCTCTGGAGTATAATACAGGATGTAACTCCGGATCAGTACAGGATAAGTAATGTATGTACACAGTGAGTGCACCAGCAGAATAGTGAGTACAGCTCTGGAGTAGAATACAGGATGTAACTCAGGATCAGTACAGGATAAGTAATGTATGTACACAGTGACTGCACCAGCAGAATAGTGAGTACAGCTCTGGAGTATAATACAGGATGTAACTCAGGATCAGTACAGGATAAGTAATGTATGTACACAGTGACTGCACCAGCAGAATAGTGAGTGCAGCTCTGGAGTATAATACAGGATGTAACTCCGGATCAGTACAGGATAAGTAATGTATGTACACAGTGAGTGCACCAGCAGAATAGTGAGTACAGCTCTGGAGTATAATACAGGATGTAACTCAGGATAAGTACAGGATAAATAATGTATGTACACAGTGACTGCACCAGCAGAATAGTGAGTACAGCTCTGGAGTATAATACAGGATGTAACTCAGGATCAGTACAGGATAAGTAATGTATGTACACAGTGACTGCACCAGCAGAATAGTGAGTACAGCTCTGGAGTATAATACAGGATGTAACTCAGGATAAGTACAGGATAAATAATGCATGTACACAGTGACTGCACTAGCAGAATAGTGAGTACAGCTCTGGAGTATAATACAGGATGTAATTCAGGATCAGTACAGGATAAATAATGTATGTACACAGTGACTGCACCAGCAGAATAGTGAGTGCAGCTCTGGAGTATAATACAGGATGTAACTCAGGATCAGTACAGGATAAGTAATGTATGTACACAGTGACTGCACCAGCAGAATAGTGAGTACAGCTCTGGAGTATAATACAGGATGTAACTCAGGATCAGTACAGGATAAGTAATGTATGTACACAGTGACTGCACCAGCAGAATAGTGAGTGCAGCTCTGGAGTATAATACAGGATGTAACTCAGGATCAGTACAGGATAAGTAATGTATGTACACAGTGACTGCACCAGCAGAATAGTGAGTGCAGCTCTGGAGTATAATACATGCTGTATCTCAGGATCAGTACAGGATAAGTAATGTATGTACACAGTGACTACACCAGCAGAATAGTGAGTGCAGCACTGGAGTATAATACAGGATGTAACTCAGGATCAGTACAGGATAAGTAATGTATGTACACAGTGCCAGCAGAATAGTGAGTGCATCTCTGGAGTATAATACAGTATGTAGCTCAGGATCAGTACAGGATAAGTAATGTATGTGCACAGTGACTCCACCAGCAGAATAGTGAGTGCAGCTCTGGAGTATAATACATGCTGTATCTCAGGATCAGTACAGGATAAGTAATGTATGTACACAGTGACTGCACCAGCAGAATAGTGAGTACAGCTCTGGAGTATAATACAGGATGTAACTCAGGATCAGTACAGGATAAGTAATGTATGTACACAGTGACTACACCAGCAGAATAGTGAGTACAGCTCTGGAGTATAATACAGGATGTAACTCAGGATCAGTACACGATAAGTAATGTATGTACACAGTGACTGCACCCGCAGAATAGTAAGTGCAGCTCTGCAGTATAATATAGGATGTAACTCAGGATCAGTACAGGATAAGTAATGTATGTACACAGTGACTGCACTAGCAGAATAGTGAGTGCAGCTCTGAGGTATAATACAGGATGTAACTCAGGATCAGTACAGGATAAGTAATGTATATACACAGTTACTGCACCAGCAGAATAGTGAGTGCAGCTCTAGAGTATAATACAGCATGTAATTCTGGATCAGTACAGGATAAGTAATGTATGTACACAGTGACTGCTCCAGCAGAATAGTGAGTGCAGCTCTGGAGTATAATACAGGATGTAACTCAGGATCAGTACAGGATAAGTAATGTATGTACACAGTGACTGCACCAACAGAATAATGAGTGCAGCTCTGGAGTATAATACAGGATGTAACTCAGGATCAGTACAGGATAAGCAATGTATGTACACAGTAACTCCACCAGCAAAATAGTGAGTGCAGCTCTGGAGTATAAAACAGGATGTAACTCAGGATCAGTACAGGATAAGTAATGTATGTACACAGTAACTGCACCAGCAGAATAGTGAGTGCAGCTCTGGAGTAGAATACAGGATGTAACTCAGGATCAGTACAGGATAAGTAATGTATGTACACAGTGACTGCCACCAGCAGAATAGTGAGTGCAGCTCTGGAGTATAATACAGGATGTAACTCAGGATCAGTACAGGATAAGTAATGTATGTACACAGTGACTCCACCAGCAGAATAGTGAGTGCAGCTCTGGAGTATAATACAGGATGTAACTCAGGATCAGTACAGGATAAGTAATGTATGTACACAGTGACTGCACCAGCAGAATAGTGAGTGCAGCTCTGCCGTATAATACAGGATGTAACTCAGGATCAGTACAGGATAAGTAATGTATGTACACAGTGACTATACCAGCAGAATAGTGAGTACAGCTCTGGAGTATAATTCAGGATGTATCTCAGGATAAGTAATGTATGTACACAGTGACTGCACCAGCAGAATAGTGAGTGCAGATCTGGAGTATAATACAGGATGTAACTCAGGATCAGTACAGGATAAGTAATGTATGTACACAGTGACTGCACCAGCAGAATAGTGAGTGCAGCTCTGGAGTATAATACAGGATGTAACTCAGGATCAGTACAGGATAAGTATTGTATGTACACAGTGACTGCACCAGCAGAATAGTAAATGCAGCTCTGGAGTATAATACAGGATGTAACTCAGGATCAGTACAGGATAAGTAATGTATGTACACGGTGACTGCACTAGCAGAATAGTGAGTACAGCTCTGGAGTAGAATACAGGATGTAACTCAGGATCAGTACAGGATAAGTAATGTATGTACACAGTGACTGCACCAGCAGAATAGTGAGTGCAGCTCTGGAGTATAATACAGGATGTAACTCAGGATCAGTACAGGATAAGTAATGTATGTACACAGTGACTGCACCAGCAGAATAGTGAGTGCAGCTCTGAGTATAATACAGGATGTAACTCAGGATCAGTACAGGATAAGTAATGTATGTACACAGTGACTGCACCAGCAGAATAGTGAGTGCAGCTCTGGAGTATAATACAGGATGTAACTCAGGATCAGTACAGGATAAGTAATGTATGTACACAGTGACTGCACCAGCAGAATAGTGAGTGCAGCTCTGGAGTATAATACAGGATGTAACTCAGGATCAGTACAGGATAAGTAATGTATGTACACAGTGACTGCACCAGCAGAATAGTGAGTGCAGCTCTGGAGTATAATACAGGATGTAACTCAGGATCAGTACAGGATAAGTAATGTATGTACACAGTGACTCCACCAGCAGAATAGTGAGTGCAGCTCTGGAGTATAATACAGGATGTAACTCAGGATCAGTACAGGATAAGTAATGTATGTACACAGTGACTGGACCAACAGAATAGTAAATACAGCTCTGGAGTATAATACAGGATGTAACTTAGGATCAGTACAGGATAAGTAATGTATGTACACGGTGACTCCACTAGCAGAATAGTGAGTACAGCTCTGGAGTAGAATACAGGATTTAACTCAGGATCAGTACAGTATAAGTAATGTATGTACACAGTGACTGCACCAGCAGAATAGTAAATGCAGCTCTGGAGTATAATACAGGATGTAACTCAGGATCAGTGCAGGATAAGTAATGTATGTACACAGTGACTGCACCTGCAGAATAGTGAGTGCAGCTCTGGAGTATAATTCAGGATGTATCTCAGGATAAGTAATGTATGTACACATTGACTGCACCAGCAGAATAGTGAGTGCAGATCTGGAGTATAATACAGGATGTAACTCAGGATCAGTACAGGATAAGTAATGTATGTACACAGTGACTGCACCAACAGAATAGCGAGTGCAGCTCTGGAGTATAATACAGGATGTAACTCAGGATCAGTACAGGATAAGTAATGTATATACACAGTGACTGCACCAGCAGAATAGTGAGTACAGCTCTGGAGTATAATTCAGGATGTATCACAGGATAAGTAATGTATGTACACATTGACTGCACCAGCAGAATAGTGAGTGCAGATCTGGAGTATAATACAGGATGTAACTCAGGATCAGTACAGGATAAGTAATGTATGTACACAGTGACTGCACCAGCAGAATAGTGAGTGCAGCTCTGGAGTATAATACAGGATGTAACTCAGGATCAGTACAGGATAAGTAATGTATGTACACAGTGACTGCACCAGCAGACTAGTGAGTGCAGCTCTGGAGTAGAATACAGGATGTAACTCAGAATCAGTACAGGATAAGTAATGTATGTACACAGTGACTGCACCAGCAGAATAGTGAGTGCAGCTCTGGAGTATAATACAGGATGTAACTCAGGATCAGTACAGGATAAGTATTGTATGTACACAGTGACTACACCAGCAGAATAATGAGTGCAGCTCTGGAGTATAATACACGATGTAGTACATTGTAGAGTCGTTCTGTAACCTCTAGTATGGGGTTCACATATTGATAGATTTTCTATTTCTCTCCTTTAGATTCTTTCTTCTATTGAGCTGCTGCAGCAAGCTCTCCCAAAAATAGAACGCAGCGTGTCCGAACCTTCCCTTCACAGAGCGGTCAACATGCAACATATTGGAACATACAAACATCTCGAGAGACAATTTCTCAGTCTTGATTGGAGCTTCCCTGCAAGGTAGTGAAGGAACCGGATTATCGGAGCCTAGTTATTTTTTTGCCATTACGGGGCGGTACGTAGGACAGTGGCATCTGGGTCGTCGAGAACCATTGAAGTTAACGGTTTATTGTTTAATTATTTTCCAGGAACGGTTCAGGAGACCCGACGCCTGTACCCCCCCCAACCCCGTGCACATGTGGTTTCGCTGCTTGCCAGGACCTGCCTCCTGACTGTCACCAGCCGTAAATCTGAGGGAGGAAGATATTTCTGATTCTTCTGCAGAGGTTCCGTTTCTGTTAACTGGGGAGAATCGTTTGTAAAAAGGAAATTTAAGGATGTTTTTTTTTTTCTAGCATCATCCTCGCTTCGTTGTGTGTTCAGTTTCCCATCTCCTGGTGTGAGGATGGCAGTTGTGGGTGGGGACGATTGGGTTAAATTAAGGTTAGGGACGTGAATACAAATCAGAAGTGCATTGAATATAAGGAGGTGTAATGTATAGTTTTAAATAAAAGAAGTTTGGTGTAAAAAAAAATACATTTGTCTATTCTGTATAATCACAAAGGAGAGCCCCCCTACAGGTGTTTACCGTTTCTTTGGAGGACCCCTGCATTACATAGAGCGCACTCAAGGTAATACTTATAAAAGGATGTCTGATTTAAAGGGGATTTCTGCAATATTTTACCTGATGACCTATCCTCTGGACAGATCATCAGTATCTGATGGGTGGGGGTCTGACACCCGGGACCCCCCACAATCAGCTGATTGACTTGTAGTAGCAACGCAGCCTTCTCCTTGCTCACCAAGCACAGCGCCGTACGTTGTATAGTGGCCGTGTTTGGTATTGCAGCTCAGTACTATTCACTTCAATGGGGCTGAGCTGCTCCTAGGTCATGTGACTGTTGAACGTGACGTAAGAAGGCCACGGAGCTACTGCAAGCATCAGTGCCGTCTCAAACAGCTGATCGGCGGGGGTCCCGGTTGTTGGACCCCCAATGATCAGATACTGATGGCTTGTCCTGTGGAGAAGCCATCAGTTAATATATCTCAGAAAACCTCTTTAAGGAAATCCTCTGTACAGGACTCCTGTCATGCTCCGCCCTCTCATCACTTGCCCTCAGCTTGCGTTCTGCCGACCAGCTGTTTGAGAAGGCACCGGCGTTCCCTCTGCTTACTCTGCACAGCACCGTACATTGTATAGTGGCCGTTCTTGGTATTGCAGCTCATTCACTTGAATGGGGCTGAGCTGCGCCTAGGTCATGTGACTGATGAACATGACATCTCCAGCCTAGGAAAAGCTAAGAGAAGGCCACTGCCTTCTCAAACAGCTGATCGGTGGGGTGTCGGACCCCCACCAACAGATACTGAAGACCTATCCAGAGGATAGGCCATCAGTAGTAAAATCTCGGAAAACCCCTTGAACCACCTCCTAACGCAGGGATGCGTCCTGTGGGCGAGACACGAGATTCCGCACATATTTGGCCCGCATATGCGCAGTGCGGGTCGGCAAAAGGCGCACAAGGAGTTGGTCACCAGGATCAGCGCTGGCAGGTTGGTGACTTTTAAAATAACGAACCACCAGCCATATAACTCATTATATTTATAAATATGATGTGTTAAATGGCTTCCCTGCTCCTCTGCTGGTCCTTTTCATCGGTTGGTCCCAGCAGAGAGCACAGATCACAGCGAGTACACCAAGCACTACATATTTAGCCCCAGATTGCTGCCCCCCATCTCTCCAATTAACCCCTTGATCATCCCTGTCAATCACTAGTGAAAGGGAAAAAAGTGATCAGTGTAAACTGTCACTTTTTTTTTTCTCCAGTATTGACGGTTAGGTTTTAGGATAGTTTAGGCCCCTTTGTTAGGTAGTTAGCGCCCAGCCACCGCACCGCAGTCACTGATTCGCTGATTAGCGTATCGCTAATCAGCATTGGTACTTTTATAGTATCTGTAAGTGATCAAAACTGATCACAGTCAGATCTATAATAGTATTAGTGTCACCTTAGCTCGCCCTCCACCCAAAACGCAGTGTTGGCCTGATTGGTCGCCCACACTGCACAATCACTACACAAGCGCTGCAGCGATAAAAAAAGGAGTTTTGATATTTTTTATCAATCGCAGCGGCTTCAGGTACTTCGCTAGCCTCCCATTTGTAAGACAGGCTTGCTTTTTTTCTTGGGTAGTCTCAGGAAATACCCCCTAAATTTAGTTGACCAAATGGCAAGGAAGGGGTATTCTTTTGAAGAGGCCTACAGGCTTCTGAACCAGTCGGAAAAAAATCTCATTACCTGTATGCTCAATATAAGGAGAATAGCAGAAACTCCTAATGCTGGCCATACATGTAATGATTGCGGAGACCCACAAATGCCAGGGCAGTACAAACACCCCACAAATGACCCCATTTTTTAAAGAAGACACCCCAAGGTATTCGCTTAGGCGCATATTGAGTCCATGAAAGATTGAACTTTTTGTCACAAGTTAGCGGAAAGGGAGACTTTGTGAGAAAAACAAAAAAAATCTATTTCCGCTAACTTGTGCCAAAAAAAACAAACTTCTATGAACTCGCCATGCCCCTCACGGAATACCTTGGGGTGTCTTCTTTCCAAAATGGGGTCACATGTGGGGTATTTATACTGCCCTGGCATTTTAGGGGCCCTAATGCCCTCCTAAAAGGTACTCTTTGGAATGTGGGCCCCTTTGCGCACCTAGGCTGCAAAAAAGTGTCACACATGTGGTATCGCCGTACTCAGGAGAAGTAGTGCTATGTGTTTTGGGGTGTATATTTACATATACCCATGCTGGGTGAGAGAAATATCTCTGTAAATTGGGTTATACATTTTTTTTAAAAGTTGTCATTTACAGAGATATTTTTCACACACAGTATGGGTATATGTAAAAATACACCCCAAAACACATTGCCCTACTTCTCCTGAGTACGGCGATAGTGACCTTTTTGCAGCCTAGGTGCGCAAAGGGGCCCAAATTCCAATGAGTATCTTTAGGATTTCACAGGGCATTTTTACGCATTTGGATTCCAAACTACTCACGCTTTAGGGCCCCTAAAATGCAAGGGCAGTATAAATACCCCACAAGTGACCCTATTTTGGAAAGAAGACACCCCAAGGTATTCCGTGAGGGGTATGGTGAGTTCATGTAAGATTTTATTTTTTGTCTCAAGTTAGTGGAATATGAGACTTTGTAAGGAAAATAAAAAATCCATTTCCGCTAACTTGTGAAAAAAAAATAAAAAATTCCGTGAACTCATTATGCCCATCAGCGAATACCTTAGGGTGCCTACTTTCAAAATGGGGTCATTTGTGGGGTGTTTCTACTGTCTGGGCATTGTAGAACCTCAGGAAACATGACAGGTGCTCAGAAAGTCAAAGTGCGTAAATTCATTTTTTTTCACCATAGTTTGTAAACGCTATAACTTTTACCCAAACCAATAAATATACACTTGTGGTCGGGGTTAATGATGGCGAGAAGGAACTGACTGACACCATCTGCGGCCCCCTCAACTCTAAAGCGGCTAGAATTATGCCGTAACCGCGGCGATGTAGGGTCGCCTGAATAGAGGGCATCCCCTTTAGAGTGCTAATATGAAAGGGAGGGTGGGAGGGGGAAACAAGACGAGACGTTCATTGAGGGAGGGGCGTATGCCGGATATAAAGGCAGCTACACCCCTCCCACAAATGCAGGCCAATAAATCGGCCTTTACACTTATTGCATTTTTTTTATCAAAGACATGTAGAACAATACATTTAGAGAAAAATTTATATAGAAATGTAGTTTTATTTGAAAAATTTTACAACAGAAAGTGTAAAATGTCATTTTTGATTAATAACAAAAAAAGTAAAAATGTCAGCAGCAATGAAATACCACCAAATGAAAGCTCTATTAGTGAGAAGAAAAGGAGGTAAAATTCATTTGGGTGGTAAGTTGTATGACCGAGCAATAAACGGTAAAAGTAGTGTAGTGCAGTAGTGTAAAAAGTGGTCTGGTCATTAAGGGGGTTTAAGCTAGGGGGGGCCTGAGATGATTAAAGAAAACTCGTCCTAAAATTCTCCAAAAGGAACCTAAGCAGATTCATGTCTAGTTTTAAATCCCTGCTCATTCTGCAGTTGAGTCCAGTCGGCAGAGTCACTGATTGATTGACAGCCTGTCCAGTATAAATAGAGCAGCCCACTTGACTCTGTTCGGTTCTTGCTCTACAGCCTGCAGATCTTAGTGTGTTCAACATGGTAAGTTAAGGGGAGCCACTTGTTCCCTTCTAGGAACGAGTGGGTATATCCTGGCCATCCAACACCTGACACATGTCTGCCCACCCGTGAGATATCCCAGTGTGGATCAAATCTGGTGTGAGTGCCCTGTGCGGGGTTAGCTGGCCCAGACAGGATCAGCATTGGCCAAAGCAGAAAAGAGTCTCTTGGTACGGTTATCTCCTACCAGCAGCGCCCCACAGGGACCAGTGCCATCTTGCCTCAGGCTGCTCGGCTCAGCGATCCTACCGCCTCTCCTGAATCTCCATTGGTTGATCCTCCTACCTCTAAGCTTAGTACACAAACTAGTTATGCTCCTCTTTTACTCTGCTTGGCAGAGGCTGAAAAGTCATGGCCACTATAGCCTCTTGTCAAGCGATTCTGACTACTAAGAATGACCAATTACAATCCGATATGAAAAGGCATCTGTCAGCAGATTTGTACCTGTGACACTGGCTGACCTGTTACACATGCGCTTGGCAGCTGAAGGCATCTCTGTTAATCCAATGTTCATAGGTGCCCGAATTGCTGAGAAAAATTATGTTTTAAAATATGCAAATTAGCCTCTGGGAGCAATGGGGGTGTAACCGTTACACCTAGAGGCTCTGCTCTCTCTCCATCTGCTGCTCCCTCTGCACGTTGACAGGGCCAGGAAGTAAATGTCATTGTGACGAATGCCGTACCCTTCGTGCCCCGACCTGTCAAGTATGATCACTGGTTACCAAAGCATGACGTTATGTCCTCCTGGAGGAGGGGGTAAGGTCAGCTTGGTACAGTGTTCACAGACTCCTCCTGACCACGCGGGCACAGAGAGGCAACAAGCTGAGAGCCTTTTCACTGCCCCTCTATCAATCACACCACACCTGCGAGTGAATTGCAGAAAGACTCAAACACACTGCTCGGAGAAGTATTTATATAGAACAGCCACTAGGGGACAAGACAATACTATCAATCCCCAGTATCGCAGACACTACAAATCAAACCATGGAAAGACTGCACATAGCTCATTCCCCATCACATGATTGGTTTACGTTACTGTAATATCTATGTGACGAATACCACAACTCGCTACCACCGGACGTCAAGTACGTAGAGCCAGCGAGATACTGTATGGTCACTGGTTACCAAGGTGTTATGTTACGCCGTCCCTGAGGAGCAGGTAAGGTCAGCTTGGTACAGTGTTCACAGACTCCTACTGACCATGCGGGCACAGAGAGGCAACAAGTTGAGGGAGCCTTGTCAATGCCCCAGTGAAACAGTGCCGTCTCAGCTAGGGAAGACTGCCACCAACGTCTCGTTTGATATAATATAACTAAATGGAGGGGTAATGATTGTGATGGGGCCACACTACTGTGTGGTGGCATTAAGGGGAAATGCCCTACATGATGGTGTTGTATATTGGGGTGGCTCGGTCTTAGAGCCCAGCATAGTGCCCCCTCCTAGTGCACCATCCCTTCCTTACAAGGGACCTTGTTCCAGATCCAGCGGACATCACGCCGACTCCAGCGACACCCTGGATGAGGCAGGACCAGTTGGGTCTTTTGTTTATTGCAAGGTGTATTGGTACCGCTGTGTACCCCATGATAGATTTTATTAGGTGGGACTGGGAGAGTACGGTTATGTATTGGGAGGAGTTAGAGGAGGGGCTTACTGTAAAAAATTGCTATTTAACTGCGCCCTCTATTTAAAAAAATTGAGTTGGGGGAGGGGCACGAATGTGAATCCTTGCCTTTGGTGCAGGAAAGCCGAGCTACACCTCTGAGATGCAGACCAAACATACAGTTGTGTGCATGGGCCTTTTACAACTGCGAATCCTGGCCCTGGTCTAATGATCCACACTTACAGCAATACAGATCCCTACAACGATATTAGTTTGTGGTCATTAAAGGGCATCTGTCAGCAGGTTTGTACCTATGACACCGGCTAACCTGTTTGCAGCTGAAGGCATCTGTGTTGCTCCCATGTTCATAAATGAAGTTTTAAAATATGCAAATGAGCCCTAGGCACAACGGGGGCGTTACCATTACACCTAGAGACTCTGCTGCACCTTCTGTACTTTGATTGACAGGACCAGACAGTGAAAATGGGATCACACCGTCAGTCAACGTGCAGAGGACGTGGCAGTTGCAGAGAGAACAGAGCCTCTACAGGGAGTGCAGAATTATTAGGCAAGTTATATTTTTGAGGATTAATTTTATTATTGAACAACAACCATGTTCTCAATGAACCCAAAAAACTCATTAATATCAAAGCTGAATATTTTTGGAAGTAGTTTTTAGTTTGTTTTTAGTTTTAGCTATTTTAGGGGGATATCTGTGTGTGCAGGTGACTATTACTGTGCATAATTATTAGGCAACTTAACAAAAAACAGATATATACCCATTTCAATTATTTATTTTTACCAGTGAAACCAATAACATCTCAACATTCACAAATATACATTTCTGACATTCAAAAACAAAACAAAAACAAATCAGTGACCAATATAGCCACCTTTCTTTGCAAGGACACTCAAAAGCCTGCCATCCATGGATTCTGTCAGTGTTTTGATCTGTTCACCATCAACATTGCGTGCAGCAGCAACCACAGCCTCCCAGACACTGTTCAGAGAGGTGTACTGTTTTCCCTCCTTGTAAATCTCACATTTGATGATGGACCACAGGTTCTCAATGGGGTTCAGATCAGGTGAACAAGGAGGCCATGTCATTAGATTTTCTTCTTTTATACCCTTTCTTGCCAGCCACGCTGTGGAGTACTTGGACGCGTGTGATGGAGCATTGTCCTGCATGAAAATCATGTTTTTCTTGAAGGATGCAGACTTCTTCCTGTACCACTGCTTGAAGAAGGTGTCTTCCAGAAACTGGCAGTAGGACTGGGAGTTGAGCTTGACTCCATCCTCAACCCGAAAAGGCCCCACAAGCTCATCTTTGATGATACCAGCCCAAACCAGTACTCCACCTCCACCTTGCTGGCGTCTGAGTCGGACTGGAGCTCTCTGCCCATTATCAATCCAGCCACGGGCCCATCCATCTGGCCCATCAAGACTCACTCTCATTTCATCAGTCCATAAAACCTTAGAAAAATCAGTCTTGAGATATTTCTTGGCCCAGTCTTGACGTTTCAGCTTGTGTGTCTTGTTCAGTGGTGGTCGTCTTTCAGCCTTTCTTACCTTGGCCATGTCTCTGAGTATTGCACACCTTGTGCTTTTGGGCACTCCAGTGATGTTTCAGCTGTGAAATATGGCCAAACTGGTGGCAAGTGGCATCTTGGCAGCTGCACGCTTGACTTTTCTCAGTTCATGGGCAGTTATTTTGCGCCTTGGTTTTTCCACACGCTTCTTGCGACCCTGTTGACTATTTTGAATGAAATGCTTGATTGTTCGATGATCACGCTTCAGAAGCTTTGCAATTTTAAGAGTGCTGCATCCCTCTGCAAGATATCTCACTATTTTTGACTTTTCTGAGCCTGTCAAGTCCTTCTTTTGACCCATTTTGCCAAAGGAAAGGAAGTTGCCTAATAATTATGCACACCTGATATAGGGTGTTGATGTCATTAGACCACACCCCTTCTCATTACAGAGATGCACATCACCTAATATGCTTAATTGGTAGTAGGCTTTCGAGCCTATACAGCTTGGAGTAAGACAACATGCATAAAGAGGATGATGTGGTCAAAATACTCATTTGCCTAATAATTAGGGATGAGCGAACCCGAACTGTATAGTTCGGGTTCGTACCGAATTTTGGGGTGTCCGTGACACGGACCCGAACCCGGACATTTTCGTAAAAGTCCGGGTTCGGTGTTCGTCGCTTTCTTGGCGCTTTTTGAAAGGCTGCAAAGCAGCCAATCAACAAGCATCATACTACTTGCCCCAAGAGGCCGTCACAGCCATGCCTACTATTGGCATGGCTGTGATTGGCCAGAGCACCATGTGACCCAGCCTCTATTTAAGCTGGAGTCACATAGCGCCGCCCGTCACTCTGCTCTGATTAGCGTAGGGAGAGGTTGCGGCTGTGACAGTAGGGCGAGATTAGGCAGATTAACTCCTCCAAAGGACTTGATTAATTGATCGATCTGCAGCTGTGGATCATTGAGCTGCTGATACTCAATTGCTCACTGTTTTTAGGCTGCCCAGACCGTTTGTCAGTCACTTTTTTCTGGGGTGATCGGCGGCCATTTTGTGTCTTGTGGTGCGCCAGCACAAGCTGCGACCAAGTGCATTTAACCCTCAATGGTGTGGTTGTTTTTTGGCTAAAGCCTACATCAGGGTGAAGCTGTCACACCAAGTGCATTTAACCAGCAATAGTCTGTTTATTTTTTGGCCATATACTACATCAGGGGCAAGCTGCGCCCGTCACCAAGTGCATTTAACCCTCAATGGTGTGGTTGTTTTTTGGCTAAAGCCTACATCAGGGTGAAGCTGTCACACCAAGTGCATTTAACCAGCAATAGTCTGTTTATTTTTTGGCCATATACTACATCAGGGGCAAGCTGCGCCTGTCACCAAGTGCATTTAACCCTCAATGGTGTGGTTGTTTTTTGGCTAAAGCCTACATCAGGGTGAAGCTGTCACACCAAGTGCATTTAACCAGCAATAGTCTGTTTATTTTTTGGCCATATACTACATCAGGGGCAAGCTGCGCCTGTCACCAAGTGCATTTAACCCTCAGTAGTGTGGTTGGTCAAGCTGTCACACCAAGTGCATTTAACCATCAATAGTGTGGTTATTTTTTGGCCATATCCCAGTCTAATTCTGTCAGTAAACGTATACCTGTCACCCAGCGCCTAAATACTAGGCCTCAAGTTTATATCCAGCTAAATCTGTCGTTACTGGTGTGGCTGGTCAAGTTATTTAGTGTCTGTCAAAGCACATTTTTTGTTCTGGGTTGATATACAATTCCCAATTTAGCAATTTCATAATTTAGTGGTTTCTGCTGTATCAGAGCTATTTGAAATCTATCCCTAAAAGGGTATATCATATTCAAGGTGCACATAGGGTCATTCTGAATAACTTCACACACCCGCTACTGTGCATTTCCAAGTCTAATTCTGTCAGTAAACCTATACCTGTCACCCAGCGCCTAAATACTAGGCCTCAAATATATATTCAGCTGAATTTGAATACAATACATTGGGCCAAATAATATTTTTGTTGTTGTGGTGAACGATAACAATGAGGAAAACATCTAGTAAGGGACGCGGATGTGGACATGGTCGTGGTTGTGTTAGTGGACCCTCTGGTGCTGGGAGAGAACGTGGCCGTTCTGCCACATCCACACGTCCTAGTGTACCAACTACCTCAGGTCCCAGTAGCCGCCAGAATTTACTGCGATATATGGTGGGGCCCAATGCCGTTCTAAGGATGGTAAGGCCTGAGCAGGTACAGGCATTAGTCAATTGGGTGGCCGACAGTGGATCCAGCACGTTCACATTATCTCCCACCCAGTCTTCTGCAGAAAGCGCACAATGGCGCCTGAAAACCAACCCCATCAGTCTGTCACATCACCCCCATGCATATCAGGGAAACTGTCTGAGCCTCAAGTTATGCAGCAGTCTCTTATGCTGTTTGAAGACTCTGCTGGCAGGGTTTCCCAAGGGCATCCACCTAGCCCTTCCCCAGCGGTGAAAGACATAGAATGCACTGACGCACAACCACTTATGTTTCCTGATGATGAGGACATGGGAATACCACCTCAGCAAGTCTCTGATGATGACGAAACACAGGTGCCAACTGCTGCGTCTTTCTGCAGTGTGCAGACTGAACAGGAGGTCAGGGATCAAGACTGGGTGGAAGACGATGCAGGGGACGATGAGGTCCTAGACCCCACATGGAATGAAGGTCGTGCCACTGACTTTCACAGTTCGGAGGAAGAGGCAGTGGTGAGACCGAGCCAACAGCGTAGCAAAAGAGGGAGCAGTGGGCAAAAGCAGAACACCCGCCGCAAGAGACTCCGCCTGCTACTGACCGCCGCCATCTGGGACCGAGCACCCCAAAGGCAGCTTCAAGGAGTTCCCTGGTGTGACGAAACCAACCTCGCCACAGTGTTTTGGAGGGGGCTTTTTGCCAGCCTCCTGCCTCAGGATTATGGCCCATACTAACTGTAAAGAAGACAGGCCGGCCGCACAGCTTAAATCTGTCTTTGGAATGGTATTTTGTTATGTGAGGGTACCCAGATGGCTAGTTTAATTGTATTCGTGTGGTCTGAGTGCCATTCACCTAATAATATGCACTCAGACTTGAGCTATCTGGGAATATGTTAAATGTCTGTGTTTGCTGGGAGGGTGTGACATTGTGTGTTTAAATGGTGATGTCTGTCCTGTTGTCCCACATGTGTATTGGCGATCTCCCCTTTGTCCTGAGAGATAATTGGATTATCCCTCGGTTGTCTCTGGGGCAGAGAGGAGGAAACCATGATACATTGTGGGGATGTGTTGTATCTGTTCGGTGTGTCGCAGTCTCCATTCTGGTCCCCTGGGGGCGTGTCCACCAGATGGGGACCTGCATAAATACGGGCGGGTAGCCCTCAATAAAGTGTTCCTGTTTTATCCTTCATCATGTTGAGACTGGTGTTTGGATAACTGATCAAAACTGGGGGATTGCTATACGCTGAAGATTTGCTATACTCCCCCTGCATAACTACTAGCTCTTGTAAGAGCTGTTCCTGCTCTCTGGCTGTAGGAGAGGTTCACCCACTGAAGCCTGGAGCCTTGTCATAGGTCCAGCGTGGGTGGAGGACGGTGAGACCCCAACCAAGCTGCGGCGGTTCGTGGGGTCTGCAGGGCGTACGGTGTCAAGTGGAGTGCTTGGAGTCCTCGGAAAGCACTAGGAGCATCTATCGACGGAGGTACCCGGTCGGGGTGCTAGGAGATCCGTTACATTGGTGGCAAGCAGTGGGATGGCGTCCTAGTGTGAGGAGAAGCAGCTCGGAGACACCGTTCGTGGAGTATATTGAGGGCAACGCTAGTATCCGTACAGCGCCCCTGGCTACAGCAGGATGGAATCGGCTAGTCTTCGAACAGCGTTCCACTACGAGGAGGATGATGACCCGGACTGGAGGGATGCAGCCCGGAAAGGCGTTTGGCACGAGGCCCTGGAAGATGTACAGCGTCGGTGGGGCGAGTGTCTCCCCAGTGAGGAGCAGCAGTTGCGGATGCGAGTGGCCCTGCGAATGCCCCTTCTGGGAGAGGAGCCCCTGAATGAGTGGGTGACAGAACTGGAGAGCCTGGTATGGAAGGAGCTTTGGCTAGATGACGCCTACCAGGCACTCTGGTGGTATGTGATTCGGCACTCTCCCTGGATGGCTGAGCACGACAGACCCGAGGGTGAGGATTATGATGGCCCTGGCCTGTTGTTTGAGGCCTTCGCAGAACCGGAGTTCGGAGATGCTGGAGGGTCCCGGTTCTGGGATATCTATGACTACAGAGAGGCTATGCATGATTGGGCTACAGCGAGAGAGGTGAGACAAGACCTGGCATCTCTAGTGACAAAGGAGTGGGAGCTGGAGCAGGACTACCAATACTTCTTCAGCTCAATTCGGTCCCAATATACACTGCCAGAGAGCTGGGTGGCAGTCCCAGACCTACAACCCTACAGCTGGGAAGACCCGACTGAAGTATCCCCTGCTTCAGTACCAGCTACAGAGGTAGGGGTCCTCATAGACTGGTCCTGTGAGGAACCACAACAGGCAGGTGGAGACGGGACCGAGGGCTCTCCACTGGGATGCTGGCCCAGACCCTCAGCAGCAGCCGGAGTTGCCAGGTGTGGACGCAGGTGATTCTGACTCGCAAATGTTGAGGGACCTCACAGACTGGTCCTGGGAGGACCCACAGATGGCAGGTGGAGATGGGACCGAGGTCTCTCTACTGGCCCTACAGGGATGCTGGGCCGCCTGCCCAGATCGCCAGCGGCAGTGCATATCACAGGGAGAGGAGACAACCGGTCTCTCTCCCCAGCGGCAACCTGAGTTCCAGGGGGAGGAGATGCGGGGTCCCTCTGCCTTACAGCAACCAGAGTCCTGGGGAGGAGAGGCAACCGGCCTCACCTTCCACCAGCAGCCGGAGATACCGGGAAAAGGGGAACACAAGCCCCTCTGCATGGGCGCAGATGAGACCGCAGGCTCTGTGCCAGTCCTACAGAGATGCTGGACAGTCGGTCAAGATCCCCATCCATCTCCGCAGGGATACCAGGAGGAGGAGGTAAGCGAGCCCTCCCCTTCCCAGCTACTTCCCAACAGAGTTCTGGGGGCAGGGGATGAGCCTGCGCTACCCACTGATTTCTTCCCAGCGGAAGAGCTGGCATCAGGGCAGAGCGCAGTCGGCCTCTGCCCTCCTCTATCCTCTTCTCCAGAGCCGGACATCCCACAGGCTACCCCAGCGGAAGTGCTGGCATCTGGGCAGAGTGCAGTCGGCCTCTGCCCTCCCCTATCCTCTTCTCCAGAGCCGGACTCCCCACCGGCTACCCCAGCGGAAGAGCTGGCATCTGGGCAGAGCGCAGTCGGCCTCTGCCCTCCCCTACCCTCTTCTTCAGAGCCGGACTTTCCACAGGCTACCCCCGCGGAAGAGCTGGCATCTGGGCAGAGCGCAGTCGGCCTCTGCCCACCAAGGAGTCGCAGATGCCCACTCAACAGCTGGGGACATACAGAACAGAGCCAGGCCCCAAAATTCAACAGGTCCAGTATGGGGTTGTGGTTGGACTGCCAGACTAACTCAGCTACTGACCGTGAGGTCAGGTATCTGGTTAGTCTTCCCTGGAAGGGGGAGATGTGTGACGAAACCAACCTCGCCACAGTGTTTTGGAGGGGGCTTTTTGCCAGCCTCCTGCCTCAGGATTATGGCCCATACTAACTTTAAAGAAGACAGGCCGGCCGCACAGCTTAAATCTGTCTTTGGAATGGTATTTTGTTATGTGAGGGTACCCAGATGGCTAGTTTAATTGTATTCGTGTGGTCTGAGTGCCATTCACCTAATAATATGCACTCAGACTTGAGCTATCTGGGAATATGTTAAATGTCTGTGTTTGCTGGGAGGGTGTGACATTGTGTGTTTAAATGGTGATGTCTGTCCTGTTGTCCCACATGTGTATTGGCGATCTCCCCTTTGTCCTGAGAGATAATTGGATTATCCCTCGGTTGTCTCTGGGGCAGAGAGGAGGAAACCATGATACATTGTGGGGATGTGTTGTATCTGTTCGGTGTGTCGCAGTCTCCATTCTGGTCCCCTGGGGGCGTGTCCACCAGATGGGGACCTGCATAAATACGGGCGGGTAGCCCTCAATAAAGTGTTCCTGTTTTATCCTTCATCATGTTGAGACTGGTGTTTGGATAACTGATCAAAACTGGGGGATTGCTATACGCTGAAGATTTGCTATACTCCCCCTGCATAACTACTAGCTCTTGTAAGAGCTGTTCCTGCTCTCTGGCTGTAGGAGAGGTTCACCCACTGAAGCCTGGAGCCTTGTCATAGGTCCAGCGTGGGTGGAGGACGGTGAGACCCCAACCAAGCTGCGGCGGTTCGTGGGGTCTGCAGGGCGTACGGTGTCAAGTGGAGTGCTTGGAGTCCTCGGAAAGCACTAGGAGCATCTATCGACGGAGGTACCCGGTCGGGGTGCTAGGAGATCCGTTACATTGGTGGCAAGCAGTGGGATGGCGTCCTAGTGTGAGGAGAAGCAGCTCGGAGACACCGTTCGTGGAGTATATTGAGGGCAACGCTAGTATCCGTACAGCGCCCCTGGCTACAGCAGGATGGAATCGGCTAGTCTTCGAACAGCGTTCCACTACGAGGAGGATGATGACCCGGACTGGAGGGATGCAGCCCGGAAAGGCGTTTGGCACGAGGCCCTGGAAGATGTACAGCGTCGGTGGGGCGAGTGTCTCCCCAGTGAGGAGCAGCAGTTGCGGATGCGAGTGGCCCTGCGAATGCCCCTTCTGGGAGAGGAGCCCCTGAATGAGTGGGTGACAGAACTGGAGAGCCTGGTACCCCAACCAAGCTGCGGCGGTTCGTGGGGTCTGCAGGGCGTACGGTGTCAAGTGGAGTGCTTGGAGTCCTCGGAAAGCACTAGGAGCATCTATCGACGGAGGTACCCGGTCGGGGTGCTAGGAGATCCGTTACACCTGGCATGGCACTTCTTCAAACAATGTGCTGACGACAAGACCCGAGTGGTTTGCACGCTGTGCCATCAGAGCCTGAAGCGAGGCATTAACGTTCTGAACCTTAGCACAACCTGCATGACCAGGCACCTGCATGCAAAGCATGAACTGCAGTGGAGTAAACACCTTAAAAACAAGGAAGTCACTCAGGCTCCCCCTGCTACCTCTTCTGCTGCTGCCGCCTCGGCCTCTTCTGCTGCTGCCGCCTCGGCCTTTTCCTCCGCCTCTGGAGGAACGTTGGCACCTGCCGCCCAGCAAACAGGGGATGTACCACCAACACCACCACCACCTCCGTCACCAAGCATCTCAACCATGTCACACGGCAGCGTTCAGCTCTCCATCTCACAAACATTTGAGAGAAAACGTAAATTCCCACCTAGCCACCCTCGATCCCTGGCCCTGAATGCCAGCATTTCTAAACTACTGGCCTATGAAATGCTGTCATTTAGGCTGGTGGACACAGACAGCTTCAAACAGCTCATGTCGCTTGCTGTCCCACAGTATGTTGTTCCCAGCCGCCACTACTTCTCCAAGAGAGCCGTGCCTTCCCTGCACAACCAAGTATCCGATAAAATCAAGTGTGCACTGCGCAACGCCATCTGTAGCAAGGTCCACCTAACCACAGATACGTGGACCAGTAAGCACGGCCAGGGACGCTATATCTCCCTAACTGCACACTGGGTAAATGTAGTGGCAGCTGGGCCCCAGGCGGAGAGCTGTTTGGCGCACGTCCTTCCGCCGCCAAGGATCGCAGGGCAACATTCTTTGCCTCCTGTTGCCACCTCCTCCTTCTCGGCTTCCTCCTCCTCTTCTTCCACCTGCTCATCCAGTCAGCCACACACCTTCACCACCAGCTTCAGCACAGCCCGGGGTAAACGTCAGCAGGCCATTCTGAAACTCATATGTTTGGGGGACAGGCCCCACACCGCACAGGAGTTGTGGCGTGGTATAGAACAACAGACCGACGAGTGGTTGCTGCCGATGAGCCTCAAGCCCGGCCTGGTGGTGTGCGATAATGGGCGAAATCTCGTTGCAGCTCTGGGACTAGCCGGTTTGACGCACATCCCTTGCCTGGCGCATGTGCTGAATTTGGTGGTGCAGAAGTTCATTCACAACTACCCCGACATGTCAGAGCTGCTGCATAAAGTGCGGGCCGTCTGTTCGCGCTTCCGGCGTTCACATCCTGCCGCTGCTCGCCTGTCTGCGCTACAGCGTAACTTCGGCCTTCCCGCTCACCGCCTCATATGCGACGTGCCCACCAGGTGGAACTTCACCTTGCACATGCTGGACAGACTGTACGAGCAGCAGCAGGCCATAGTGGAGTTTCAGCTGCAGCACCCACGGGTCAGTCGCACTGCGGAACAGCACCACTTCACCACCAATGACTGGGCCTCCATGCGAGACCTGTGTGCCCTGTTGCGCTGTTTCGAGTACTCCACCAACATGGCCAGTGGCGATGACGCCGTTATCAGCGTTACAATACCACTTCTATGTCTCCTTGAGAAAACACTTAGGGTGATGATGGAAGAGGAGGTGGCCCAGGAGGAGGAGGAGGAGGAGGAGGAGGAGGAAGAGGGGTCATTTTTAGCACTTTCAGGCCAGTCTCTTCGAAGTGACTCAGAGGGAGGTTTTTTGCAACAGCAGAGGCCAGGTACAAATGTGGCCAGCCAGGGCCCACTACTGGAGGACGAGGATGAGGAGGAGGTGGAGGAGGATGAGGATGAAGCATGGTCACAGCGGGGTGGCACCCAACGCAGCTCGGGTCCATCACTGGTGCGTGGCTGGGGGGAAAGGCAGGATGATGACGATACGCCTCCCACAGAGGACAGCTTGTCCTTACCCCTGGGCAGCCTGGCACACATGAGCGACTACATGCTGCAGTGCCTGCGCAACGACAGCAGAGTTGCCCACATTTTAACGTGTGCGGACTACTGGGTTGCCATCCTGCTGGATCCACGCTACAAAGACAATGTGCCCACCTTACTTCCTGCACTGGAGCGTGATAGGAAGATGCGCGAGTACAAGCGCACGTTGGTAGACGCACTACTGAGAGCATTCCCAAATGTCACAGGGGAACAAGTGGAAGCCCAAGGCCAAGGCAGAGGAGGAGCAAGAGGTCGCCAAGGCAGCTGTGTCACGGCCAGCTCCTCTGAGGGCAGGGTTAGCATGGCAGAGATGTGGAAAAGTTTTGTCAACACGCCACAGCTAACTGCACCACCACCTGATACGCAACGTGTTAGCACGAGGCAACATTTCACTAACATGGTGGAACAGTACGTGTGCACACCCCTCCACGTACTGACTGATGGTTCGGCCCCATTCAACTTCTGGGTCTCTAAATTGTCCACGTGGCCAGAGCTAGCCTTTTATGCCTTGGAGGTGCTGGCCTGCCCAGCGGCCAGCGTTTTGTCTGAACATGTATTCAGCACGGCAGGGGGCGTCATTACAGACAAACGCAGCCGCCTGTCTACAGCCAATGTGGACAAGCTGACGTTCATAAAAATGAACCAGGCATGGATCCCACAGGAACTGTCCGTCCCTTGTCCAGATTAGACATTAACTACCTCCCCTTAACCATATATTATTGTACTCCAGGGCACTTCCTTATTCAATCCTATTTTTATTTTCATTTTACCATTATATTGCGAGGCTACCCAAAGTTGAATGAACCTCTCCTCTGTCTGGGTGCCGGGGCCTAAATATATGCCAATGGACTGTTCCAATGTTGGGTGACGTGAAGCCTGATTCTCTGCTATGACATGCAGACTGATTCTCGGCTGACATGAAGCCAGATTGTCTGTTACGGGACCTCTCTCCTCTGCCTGGGTGCCTGGGCCTAAATATATGCCAATGGACTGTTGCAGTGGTGGCTGACGTGAAGCCTGATTCTCTGCTATGACATGCAGACTAATTGTATGATTTTGCTAATTTATGACGTAAAGTCATGATTTTATGAAAGACACGGAGGCGAGTATTGCATATCTCTCTTTACTGACAAAACCACAGCAGCAAAGAAAAAACTTAAGAGATTAGCATATCTCCATGGTAACAAGCTCCTCCCAGTTGCTCCCCTATATATAGTCTCTGTTACAGGAAGCCTTCCTCTTTCTTGGCGGATGCCACTCCAACTCTTCAGGAACTTTGAAACAGAAACCGAGAACTGGTCAAACCGGAACTGCAATGTCGAAACTGGAAACTAAGAAAGTAGATCATACGTAATCCAACCGATAGTGAGGATTAAGTCACACTAGGAGTATAGAGAAACAGGAAAATCACATAGAGGGGGTATTAGTATACACTAAAGGAACATGTGCATGCAAAGCAGCAAAGAGCATAATAAATGGCAAGTATAAGTGATCATCACCAAGTCAAAGGTAATAAATAATTAAATAAATAACTAAATTAAAGTGACCAGGGAGGGAAAAAGTAAGTGAGGGAGGGCAATACTCGCCTCCGTGTCTTTCATAAAATCATGACTTTACGTCATAAATTAGCAAAATCATACAATTTTATTTCAAGACACGGAGGCTCCTATTGCGAGTTTAAAGCTGTCCAATAACAGGTGTAAAAACATGTTGAGTAGGACGAAAATAGAAGTCTCTGAAAGTCGATACTCTGGACCAGTCTGCAATTTTCATAACGTCCTCCAGGCGAGCGCCCGCCGCCATCATAGAAGTAGAAGATGCGTTTCGAGTAGAATGGGCGGTGAATATTGAAGTATCAACACCCGCTAAAGACATGAGCCATTTAACCCATCTAGCCAAAGTTGTGGTGGAAACCGGGGCAAACGGACGTCGGTAAGAAAGGAACAACTGAGGGAGCTCATTGGAACGATGAGATAAAGTTCGAGACTCGTATTCGCGTAAACAAGATACGGGACAAAGAGCAGGAACTCCCGGAAAACAAGGATGAGACACAGAACGAATCTGTGTCTTAGTCCGACGAGAAATGTCAAAGGTGACTCCTTCAGGAGAGAAAAATCTGGCGTTATAATCTAACGCTCTTACGTCAGAAACTCTCTTACAAGAGATAAGACAGAACAGAGTGACCAGTTTAGCTGACAATTGGCGTAATGAGAGTTCAGAATTGGATGGCCAGGAAGAGAAGAAATTTAAGACCAGAGAAACGTCCCAAGTGGCGGAAAGGCGTGGTCTGGGAGGACGAGCCATCCTGGAGCCCTTGAGTAGGCGGCAGACTAAAGGGTGTTGGCCTGCTGGACGGCCTTCGAAACCTTGATGAAAAGAGGAAATGGCGGACCTGAAAAGATTTATAGTCCGATAAGCCTTACCGTCTTCGAATAGGGAAGTAAGGAAATTCAGGATGTCTGTTACAGCGGCTGAAACGGGATCCAGACTCCAGGTCCACGCACCAACTAGACCAAGATCTCCAGGCCGCTCTATAAGCCCGTCTGGTGCCGGGAGCCCAAGACTCTTCCATTAATTTCCAAGTTGCTTCCGAAAGGACATAGCCTTCGTAGGAACGCCTGAAACTCTGCACGCCAGTAATCGGAGAGAACCATCCAGAAGGAGAGGATGTTGAACGTCTTCCGGACCTAAGAGGAGATCTGGGTAAACTGGTAGAAGAAAAGGAGGGAAGATGAGAAGCTCTAGAAGGTTGGGGAACCATGACTGAGTGGTCCAGAACGGAACGATCAAGATGATCTCCGCTGATTGGAAACGGACCTGGTTCAGGGTTCTCGGAATCATTGAGAACGGCGGAAACGCGTAGTGAAGATCCTCTGACCAATCTTGAAGGAATGCGTCTACAGCTTCCGCTTCCGGGTCCGGGCGCCAACTGAAGAACCTCGGTAGTTGTTTGTTCAAACGGGAGGCGAAGAGATCGATGCAAGCAGGGCCCCAGATTGAGGAGATGGTAGAAAACACCTGCGCATCTAATCTCCAATCGCTGGCATCCCTGAGATAGCGTGAGCTCCAGTCCGCCTGAACGTTGTGTAATCCTGGGATGTATTCCGCCACCACTGTAAGTTCCCGACTCAGACAGAAAGACCAGAAATCCCTGGCCAAATGAGACAGCATGGGAGAATGGGTACCGCCCATGGCATTGACATAACGGACAGCGGAGACGTTGTCCATGCGTAGTCGAATGCAAGCTTTGGCCATGTCCTTCGCAAAACTGCGAATAGCGAATGAGCCCGCCAGGAGTTCCAAGGCATTGATGTGTAAAGGAGATTCCTCTATTGACCAACGACCCCCGGTTGAAATGCCCTCGCAGTGGGCCCCCCAGCCGAGTAGGCTGGCGTCCGACTCTACTGTAAAATCCGGACGAGGACCGCAAATCGCCTTCCCGTTCCAGGCTTGAAGATTGCCGATCCACCAATGGATCTCGTCCCGAGTTTCGTCGTCTAGACAAATAAAGTCCGCGTAGGTGGCTCCTTTGTGTAAATGCGCCGTCTTCAGGCGTTGTAGGGCTCGGTAATGTAAAGGGGCTGGAAAAACGGCCTGGATGGAGGAAGATAGGAGGCCGATGATCCGAGCCAGATGTCGAAGGGAAATCCGTGGCATGTCCAGCGTTCTGCGTAGTTCCTTGCGAATCTCCTTGATCTTTGTCGTCGGAAGACTGAGGGTTTCTGCTACCGAATCAACGGAAAAACCTAGGAATTCCATTATCCGTGCTGGTGTCAAAACGGACTTGTCGTAGTTGATGAGGAATCCCAATCCGGTTAATAGGCTTGAAGTGAGGTCCAGATGTGAGAGAAGGGTCTGTCTGTCCTGGGCCAACAGAAGTATGTCGTCCAGGTAGATAATTAGTCGAATTCCTCGACTGCGAAGCCATGCTACCACCGGCCGCATGAGTTTGGTGAAACACCATGGAGCCGATGAAAGGCCGAAGGGGAGGCAAGTGAAACGCCAAGTTTTTCCCTTCCATTTGAAGCGAAGCAGGTCTCTGGAGGACTCTTCTACGGGGACGGTGAGGTACGCGTCCTTTAGGTCGAGCTTCACCATCCAATCCCCTTTTAGTAGAAGATCCCTGAGAAGATGGATGCCCTCCATCTTGAAGTGTCGATACCGTACAAACCTGTTCAGGGGGCGCAGGTTGATGACTGGGCGCATTTGGCCGCCCTTCTTGTGCACCAGAAAGATAGTGCTCAGAACGCCTCCGGAGCAATCTGGCGCACGTTCGATCGCCTCCTTTCTGTGTAGGTCCATCAATTCCTTGTCTATGTGGAAGAGGGTCTCTGATGAAGTGACCATAGGGTAGGGGGGGGGTGGGAAGAAACGGAAAACTTACTCTATTTGGAAGCCAAGGATTGTGGAGAGCACCCAAGTGTCCGTGGTGATGGCGGACCAAGGACGAGAAAAATGTCGTAGTCTGCCCCCTACACAAAGTGGAGAAAAAAGAAGTGGTGGTACACTTACCGAAAGGGCGGCGGGAGCCGGAGTTTCCACGGAAACCTCTTCGATTGGGGGCGCCTCTGGATGGGAAGAAACCCATTGGTTGTCTGGAATCCTGGAATGAGGATCTTTCGGAATAGGATCGGTGGCTGTAGGAACCTCGACCCGAGCCCCGGGTCTGGAATGAGGAGCGGCCGGACAGACGGCCCCTGGAGCTGCCGGCCCTGTGAGAAAAACGAGGGTGGAAAACCCTCTTCATGGAGGATTGGGCCTTGTCAAGGGCCGTGAATGCTCCCACAAATTTGCTCATGTCTTTAATAAATGAGTCACCAAAGAGGAGGCCCTGTGCCTCACTACCAGATTCGGACAGAGCCAAATTAGCTAATTTAGGCTCGATCTTAAATAAGATCGCCTTACGTCTTTCTATTGACAGGGAAGTGTTGACATTCCCGGCTATACAAATGGCACGTTGTGCCCAAGCACGGAGGACCTCAGGGTCCACAGACTCATTAGCCGCTTTAGCGGTCTCAGCTAATTCAAAATTTTTTGCTAGGGGCCCAAATATGTCCAGTAGTTTATCCTGGCATGCTCGAAGAGCAGAATCTAGGCCTCTCCTAGGATTCCAGCCAGATTTAGATAGAAATTGGACCATCTTAGGGTCTACTGATGGTGTATCGCACACTTTGTTTGGTATTAAGGGCCGCGGGCATTCAGCCCTGAGCTTTTTACGCGCCTCCTTACTGAGGGGGCAGCGGACTCTGGATTCTAAGTATTGGGCTACATGATCCAGCGGTAGCCACTCAGCCGACCTCGGGTGGTGCAAGGAGTCGGGGTCAAATAATGGCTCTCCAGAGGGGTCGGTCAAAGGACCGGATGAACCCAATGCAGCCTGGGATGTAGACGGTATTGCCGCAGTAGCGGAACTGTCAGTAGGCCGAACATATGGGGAGTCAGACAGGTCTGCATCTGGATATTCCTCATCCTCAAATCTAGCCTCCTCATAGTCGGAACCGAATTCGGATCCTGAAACTGACTCTGGTTGTGCTCTGGCACATTTCCAACTCCTCGCCTTTTCTGCCTGGCGGGAAAAGGCTCTTTTGCGCGATCTTGGCGCGCTGTCTTGGGTGGCTATGGTCACACCAGTCAAATCAATTCTGGAGGTAGGATGGGAAGTAGCACCTGCTTGGGTATCAACCGTGGGTGTGGGGGGCTGACTCTTAAGTGCATCTGCAATTGTCATGGAAAGGGAATGGGACATAGATCCCATTGCCGCTATAATAGCCTCTGACACAGAGCGCTGTAAAATATCCACCTGGGAAGGGTCTAGAGTGGAAGGGGCTGCACTAAACTCAGGTGCTGAAGGAGGGGAGTGAAATTCTACCTCAGACTCCTCGGCCATAGAATGTCTGGATGGGGTATGTGACATGGTAACTGAGGTGATATACCGAGATTTATTGTCTCTAAGTATAAATCTGGGCTCTAGTGATAACTCTAATAAACAGGGTAGTTAAAGAAAAAACAAACAATTTAATTGGGGTGAGTTACCCCACAAGACGCAGTATAGAAGACGCAGTCTGGCAGCGATGTCAGGGAAGACCGAGGGGTGTGACTGAACGTGATTGCGCGCCTAAATATGAAGTTAAAATGGCCGCCGAGAATCTCGCGAGCGGAGGGGTCCGCGCGAGATCTCGGGGCAGCGCGACTAAAATGGCGACCGGCCGAAGAAGCGCAAGGTTCTATGAGGCTGAGAGGAAACAGACGAAAAAGGGGGGTGAGTACAGGGTGGGTCAGAGTGAGAGAAGGGAAGGATTTGAGAAAGAAACAATGGGGTATACGGCGAATAAATGAAAGGAGCGCAACCTGTGGAGAAAAGTTTCAAAATACACCGGCAAAATGACACCAACCACAATAAATAAATAATTGGGTAAAGACCGCACCCTGTAAAGAAAGAAATGTATATATATATATACAGTGTATTACGTATAAACAGTAGAAAATGGGCACAGTGAGGTACTTAGCTGTGGCAGCAGCAAAGAAAGAGGAAGGCTTCCTGTAACAGAGACTATATATAGGGGAGCAAGTGGGAGGAGCTTGTTACCATGGAGATATGCTAATCTCTTAAGTTTTTTCTTTGCTGCTGTGGTTTTGTCAGTAAAGAGAGATATGCAATAGGAGCCTCCGTGTCTTGAAATAAAATTCTCTGCTGACATGAAGACAGATTCTCTGTTACGGGACCTCTCTCCTCTGCCTGGGTGCTGGGCCTAAATATATGCCAATGGACTGTTGCAGTGGTGGGTGACGTGAAGCCTGATTCTCTGCTATGGAATGCAGACTGATTCTCCGCTGACATGAAGCCAGATCCTCTGTTACGGGACCTCTCTCCTCTGCCTGGGTGCTGGGCCTAAATATATGACAATGGACTGTTGCAGTGGTGGCTGACGTGAAGCCTCATTCTCTGCTATGACATGCAGACTGATTCTCTGCTGACATGAAGCCAGATCCTCTGTTACGGGACCTCTCTCCTCTGCCTGGGTGCTGGGCCTAAATATATGACAATGGACTATTGCAGTGGTGGGTGACGTGAAGCCTGATTCTCTGCTATGACATGAAGACTGATTCTCTGCTGACATGAAGACAGATTCTCTGTTACGGGACCTCTCTCCTCTGCCTGGGTGCTGGGCCTAAATATATGCCAATGGACTGTTACAGTGGTGGCTGACGTGAAGCCTGATTCTCTGCTTTGACATGCAGACTGATTCTCTGCTGACATGAAGCCAGATTCTCTGTTACGGGACCTCTCTCCTCTGCCTGGGTGCTGGGCCTAAATATATGACAATGGACTGTTACAGTGGTGGCTGACGTGAAGCCTGATTCTCTGCTATGACATGCAGACTGATTCTCTGCTGACATGAAGACAGATTCTCTGTTACGGGACCTCCCTCCTCTGCCTGGGTGCTGGGCCTAAATATCTGACAATGGACTGTTGCAGTGGTGGCTGACGTGAAGCCTGATTCTCTGCTATGACATGCAGACTAATTCTCTGCTGACATGAAGCCAGATTTTAATTCAAGACAGGAGACTCCATTATGCTAATATCTTTCTTTTTTACTCCCAGCAGCAAAATAGTTAACAATGTAAACATAGAACATTTTTTATAAAATATGTAAATGAGCCTCTAGGACTATCCAATGAACAGCCAACAAAGGTTATATAAGGTTTAGCCCCACATAAAAACGTCCTTCTTTCTTGCTGCTCCCAGAAAGATATGTATTGAAGTTCTTTTGTCATATAAATATAATTATATAGATTATTTTATATACTTATTATAAATATTTCTATTATTGATTATTTATTCTTCTACATGGTTGTGGACAACGTATGTTGCCACTTGTTTTGTGGTTTTACCAAAATGCTATGCTGCATGTGATTATTTTTCATAAAAATTTGGTTACACTCACATATTAATGTGTTTTCTCCTGCATTCAGTTCCCCCTGATTAGAGTTATTGCCTGCTTTGCATTTGCACCACTATTTTCCTCTATGCTGACTTACCTGTAGTAGTCCTGTCACTGTTTACTTTCACTTTACCTCAGCACCAGATCCCCAGTGCGCATGTGCAGCTGGTCATCAGCCTTGCCCGCCCTTTTCTCCTCATTCAGAGATAGCATCTGTTGCTGGTTTCGTCTCAGAAGAAAACTGCTAGCTAATTTCATTCCTTATCCTCTGCTTAGTGATAGTTTTGATAATATCCTTTACATATACTGTTCTTCATTACAATTTCTTTATATTGGTGTATATGGTGATATTTTACAATCCCTTACAATTTCAGCATTTTTCCTTAATTGGTTATATATATATTATCAGCCAACATGTCCGCTGAAAATCATAAAAATATTCCTGGAACCCCAGGTTCACTTATTGTGGAGGAAGATCTCCTCCAATCCATGGTCAATGAAACAGTTTCTAGATCTGTAAAATGTGCAGTCGACACAGCCATGTCGTCATTGCAAAGTATCATTACACAATCTGTGACCATGGCTATGACTAATGCGCAGACCTTGCAAAAACCAAATGACCCTGTTACCCCGTCCGACCAATTCTGGTCTACGGAGGAATCCTCTTCCCGCCTTGCGGATGGTTTTAAGAGGGGTAAATCAGCCTGTAAAAGGCGATTTTCTACCGATCCCACTCCTAAAAAGTTACAAAAAACACAGGATAAATGGGATCAGGAAAAATCTAGAGCTTTTTCAAAAAGCACAGTTACCGCTGCTAAAGCAGTTAATATTGCACCCTCTGCCCCTGAGGTTGAAGTCACGAAGCGGGCATCTAAGGCTTTAAGAGTTAAGCCAGACTCATTTAACTCTTCCCCTCCTGAATCCTCTAATGAAGATGATAATTCTAGTGATATAATATCTCTATATGAAGACATTTCTGATGAGGAAGAGACAAACCTGGAAGAAGGAAATCTTTCTTCATCCGTTATTTTGGATGGATCAGGGGTACCTTTCTTTGACCCTGGAATGATTAAGCATCCCAGGTCAGGAGAATGGGTACCATTACCCCAGGTGTCTAAATTTGTGTCTTCTTGGCTCAAAAAGCCACTAGAAAATTCAGCAAGAAACAAACTACGAGCTGAATGCCCTAGACCCACTCTCCCACATAAAATTTCAGATACGCCTGAAATTGATCCAGCTTTGGTAAAATATTTGTCAAAATCAGGGAAAAATCCCAAAAAAGGAGTAGATCGTTCCTTTAGGACGATCCAAGATAGATTACTAGACATGGTCGGTCCTTTGACAAAAATATTAGATTTGACTGAACAGGCTTCCACTTCAGACAAACCTGTGGATTTATCGGTCCTAAAAGGATGGTCACAAAGGGCAATATGTCTATTAGGTAATACAAATGCGACCATATGCACTGAAAGAAAGAGGTCTATTCTTATGAGGTTAGATCCACAATTGACGCACCTTGCCACGGTGCATAATGACCCGGATAATAATCCATCCTCCGATGGGTTACTCTTCGGTGATTATTTTGTTAAAGATATTAACAAGTATGTGGGGCTATTTTCATCACTTGATAAGGCCCAGAATTCTTTAAAAAGAGTCTTCCAAGGGCGTGTTTTTGGAAGGGCTGGGAGACGAAAGGGCCGGTTTCCCAGCCGAGGATCCCACGACAGACAATTCTTTAAAGGCCCCTCCCCACAACAAGAATATACTAATTACCCATCCACCTCCTACAATACCACTCCATTCTTCCCTACAAGAGGAAGACCATGGCGTGCGAGAGGAAATAGAGGATTCCCGAGATCAAGACCCTCTGCAGGTAAGAAATCTCTTTCCATTTTCTTCCCACATTCCCTTAGGAGGTCGGATAAAACATTTTATCCACGTCTGGGCTATGATTTCAACAGACGCATGGATATTAAACACCGTAAGAGGCTACCAAATAGACTTTGGCTACAAACCAATTCAAACTCAGTTACCACATCCGATCACATTTTCCCAGACAGATCAAAATCTGATACATTTAGAAATCAAGGAACTATGTTCCAAAGGCGCTTTAATAAAAATACCTGTACAATCTCCGGGTTTTTTGAGCAATCTCTTCTTAGTGAAAAAGAGGGATGGAGGTCACAGACCTGTAATCAATCTGAAAACCCTCAACAATTATGTCGTCTACAGACATTTCAAAATGGAGGGTATCCATTTACTGAGAGACCTACTCCTACAAGAAGATTGGCTCGCAAAAATAGATCTGAAAGACGCCTATCTCACGGTGCCTATGCATCCGATGTCTCAACCTTACCTCCAGTTTCTATGGAAGGGTCACAAATATCAATTCACCAGCCTACCATTCGGATTGGCTTCAGCTCCTTGGTGTTTCACAAAACTATTAAAACCAGTGGTGGCAATCCTTCGGACAAGAGGTGTACGCCTCATCATTTATTTAGACGATATTCTTATCATGGCTCAATCTCTTTCAATAATTCACCTTCATATCCATTGGGCACTAACTCTTTTGACCAATTTGGGATTTCTAGTCAACTACGAAAAATCAAATTAATTCCATCAAAACAGGTGGAATTTTTGGGCTTCCTGGTAGATACTCAATCTGCTACTCTGAGTCTTCCATCCAGGAAATTGAAGACTATCAGGAAAGAAATCCGATCTGTCCTCAACAAGAATTTAGTATCTCTGAGGACAATAGCACGGATTGTAGGCCTACTCTCAGCCTCAATCCAAGCAATTTTTCCTGCTCCCTTACATTACAGGGCTCTCCAACGTTTAAAAACACAACATTTAAGGGAAGGATTAGGTTACTCGGACGAAGTAATCCTAACCCCGGACACCAGGGAGGAGTTAATTTGGTGGCTACAACATATCCAAGACTGGAATGGGAAAACTATATTCAATTCTGTCCCAGATATAGTTATCGAGTCGGACGCCAGTCTACTGGGTTGGGGTGCTCGGTGTGGCTCCCTTTCCACAGGAGGGAAATGGTCCGAAAAAGAGTCTTCCCTTCATATCAACTGTTTAGAACTTTTGGCAGGCTCTTTTGCCCTCAAGAGTTTTACAAAACAAATATCCAATTGTTGTGTCCTTCTTCGGATGGACAATATAGCGGCGGTACAATACATCAACCGCTTGGGAGGAACCAGATCAGAGACGTTAGCCAACATTGCCAAAACTTTTTGGCATTTCTGCCTAGACAAACATATCACTCTGAAGGCAGAATACCTTCCGGGCTTATCCAATACCATTGCAGATTGGAATTCCCGATTTCTCACAGATTCCAGCGATTGGAGATTAGATCCCAACATCTTTCATCAGATCGATTCACTTTGGGGTCCAATGTACCTGGATCTTTTTGCCTCTCGACTCAATCGTCAACTTCCTCGTTTTTTCAGTTGGCGCCCCGATCCGGAATCGTTAGGAACCGACGCTCTATCTCAGATATGGCCCGAGAAGAGGTTATATGCTTTCCCTCCTTTCAATCTCATTCCGAGGATTCTTCTTCTAACCATGTCACAACAATCAACTCTGGTTCTGATAACCCCACTCTGGACAACTCAAACATGGTTTCCCCAGATACTGGCAATGACGATAGATTACCCACGCATCCTTCCCATTCATTCCTCGATCCTTCTAAATCCAGCAGGACAACAACATCCGTTAATTCTATCGAACCATCTATCCTTAGTAGCCTGGTTAATTTCCGGTCGTCAGGAATTGATTTTGAAATTTCACGATCAGCTAACGACATTCTTTCTGACGCCTGGGCTCCAGGCACCCGATCTTCTTACAGATCAGCCTGGAAGATTTGGTCTAATTGGTGCAGTCAACGGTCATTGGATCCCGTATGTGCACCTTTAAATCAGATTATAAATTTCCTGTCTGATTCTTTTGACGCAGGAAAAGCATATAGAACGATTAACGTTTACCGATCGGCCATTTCCTTTTATCATTCCCCTATCCAAACTCTACCAGTAGGCAAACACCCTTTAGTTTGCAAACTCATGAAGGGTATTAGATTTCGAAGACCTCCCATGCCCAAATATAATTCTACTTGGGACGTAAATTTGGTTTTCAATTTGTTCCTAAATTGGGAGGATAATGATCTTCTTCCGTTGAAATTGTTGTCATTTAAACTAACCATGTTATTATGCCTTATTTCATTTAAACGAGTATCAGATGTCAAATCTTTGGATATATCCCATAGACAGTTTCTACCACAAGGCGTCCAATTCTCTATTGTACGTCGTACAAAAACCAATATCTCATCGGTTTTCTACCCTGCGTTCCCTTTACAAGAAAAACTTTGTGTAGTTAGGTGTTTACAATCCTATGAACTAAAAACCTTACCACTCAGGAATCCATCGGTATCTCAACTCCTTATTTCTTATTGCAAACCTCACTTACCAGTGTCATCAGCAACCCTGGCTAGATGGGTATCTCAAACTATGTCTTTAGCTGGAGTTGATACCTCACTCTTTGGAGCACACTCCTCTAGAGGAGCTATGTCTACTAAAGTTAGACAAGCTGGAGGATCTCTATCAGACATCTTAAAAGCAGCTAATTGGTCTTCCGAATCAACTTTTAAAAACTTTTATTTCAGACCTGAAGCACATGTTTCCATGGTATTATTTAATAACCAGTAACAATGTTGTGATATTATGCTTTACATTCATATCTAAAATTAAGCTTTGAACTTGCATAATGGAGTCTCCTGTCTTGAATTAAAATTGAAGATTTTCCTAGTTTCAACGAAGGAAAATATAGATTTTATGAAAGACAGGAGACGAACATTATCCCACCCTTTTGACCCAACCCTTATTATCTACATTTCTCTTTCCTTTCAGTTTAATACACCGATTATATTCAAGATGGTGCGATTCTTGGTGGATCATCAAATCCAGATTAATTTCCAACGCCTGTATTTATAATGGATGTTTATCGTACCAAGTTCCAGTTATCCTTCATCACATCATCAAGAAAGAAGGACGTTTTTATGTGGGGCTAAACCTTATATAACCTTTGTTGGCTGTTCATTGGATAGTCCTAGAGGCTCATTTACATATTTTATAAAAAATGTTCTATGTTTACATTGTTAACTATTTTGCTGCTGGGAGTAAAAAAGAAAGATATTAGCATAATGTTTGTCTCCTGTCTTTCATAAAATCTATATTTTCCTTCGTTGAAACTAGGAAAATCTTCAATTCTCTGTTACGGGACCTCTCTCCTCTGCCTGGGTGCTGGGCCTAAATATCTGACAATGGACTGTTGCAGTGGTGGCTGACATGAAGCCTGATTCTCTGCTGTGACATGCAGACTGATTCTCTGCTGACATGAAGACAGATTCTCTGTTACGGGACCTCTCTCCTCTGCCTGTGTGCTGGGCCTAAATATCTGACAATGGACTGTTCCAATGTTGGGTGACGTGAAGCCTGATTCTCTGCTATGACATGCAGACTGATTCTCTGCTGACATGAAGCCAGATTCTCTGTTACGGGACCTCTCTCCTCTGCCTGGGTGCCTGGGCCTAAATATATGACAATGGACTGTTGCATTGGTGGCTGATGTGAAGCCTGATTCTCTGCTGTGACATGCAGACTGATTCTCTGCTGACATGAAGCCAGATCCTCTGTTACGGGACCTCTCTCCTCTGCCTGGGTGCTGGGCCTAAATATCTGACAATGGACTGTTGCAGTGGTGGCTGACGTGAAGCCTGATTCTCTGCTATGACATGCAGACTGATTCTCTGCTGACATGAAGCCAGATCCTCTGTTACGGGACCTCTCTCCTCTGCCTGGGTGCTGGGCCTAAATATCTGACAATGGACTGTTGCAGTGGTGGCTGACGTGAAGCCTGATTCTCTGCTATGGGACCTCTCTCCAATTGATATTGGTTAATTTTTATTTATTTTATTTTTATTTTTATTCATTTCCCTATCCACATTTGTTTGCAGCCCTCTAGCCCTTTCCTGGGCTGTTTTACAGCCTTTTTAGTGTCGAAAAGTTCGGGTCCCCATTGACTTCAATGGGGTTCGGGTTCGGGACGAAGTTCGGATCGGGTTCGGATCCCGAACCCGAACATTTCCGGGAAGTTCGGCCGAACTTCTCGAACCCGAACATCCAGGTGTCCGCTCAACTCTACTAATAATTCTGCACTCCCTGTAGGTGTAATGGTAACGCCCCCGTTGCTCCTAGAGCTCATTTGCATATATGCATCACTTTTCTCAACAATGTGTTTACATATGAACATAGGACCAACACAGATGTCTTCAGCTGCCAAGCGCACATGGAACAGCTCAGCCAAATCTTCTGACAGATGCCCTTTAAACCTTTGTAAGAAAGTGGCCATGTTTTTTCTTTCTCATACTACCCCTTTAATACCGCCTACCGCGGACCCTCCAATGCTACCATTTCTAGAAGGAGACGCAGGATTTCTTTGTTTTATCAGTGCCTGAATCTTTTCATACGATTTTTAACCAAGCTTTACATGAGGCGAGATAGAGATCTCGGTGCCCTCTAAAGTAAGACCTCCGCTCGGATTATTAGGGAGCACAACTGATGTTTGGGGGCACACAGCCCCACTTTGAGGGATATTGAGCTCATGCTAGAAGTGGGTGAATCAACTATTTGTATTTAATGATGATTTTGGGATGGCGATAATGTTATTTTTGGATCTGACTACCAATATGGCCGGAATTTTAGCTACCTCAGGTGTTGTCACCTCGTTCCATGAGTCCTGAACAGAGAAACCGCACAATGATGTGCCAGTATGTCACCGGCTCTGAGAAAACAATGTGACAACCTCTGTGACTGATATAATGGTGGCCATGGCGTTTACCACGCTGTATCAGGGGGCAGAAATAGTGTGAGGGGGACTTCATGATTTATATCTAGTGTATTTAATTGGGGAGGAGTTGAAACAATCATCATTATATGTGGGGTCAGCAACCAACAAAATGGTGCCTAAATGTATGCAGGCGACACATTTTCATTTCCCCGCCTCTCAGTGAACGTTGGCGTCTAAAGTGATGACGTAACGCGGAAACCATTGTGCGGAGGGAAGGTTTCTGGTTACCAAGGTTCCCCCTAAGCCTGGCTGATGACGTTGGCTCGGCGGACCCGGAAGTCCGGCTGAGTCAGGAGATCTGGCAGCGGCTGCCGGAGCTGGGGACATGAAGCAGTTGCAGCTGAGATGATGGAGCCCGCCAGGAAGGAGCGCAGGAGACCGTGAGTGTCTGTGGAGGAGCAGGGGGCATGCTGAGACTTGTAGTCCCACACGGCATAAGACAACTAAGCCTGCTCGGTAGTGGTTTTTCCTTGAAGGGTTCTCCAACCCGTGTCTAGACTACAACTCCCAGCATTGTCTAGAATGCGCTAAGTTCCTTGGACTTGTAGTCCCTCCTTTGACTGCCTAGGTTTTTAGAGATTTGTCATAAGCAGTGCTGCCTTAGAGGGGTCATTCATAGTCTCTGTGGTACAAAATGGGGGTAATAGTTCATGGCTCGTCATGTTACTGCTGTGGGTTGTAGTATATATGTACAGTATATTGGCTGTTTAACCAGTACAGGACCGCCGCACGCAGGATTGCGTCTTTGCGGCAGCCCTGTTATTCCTCCTGGACTCGCCGGGGCATCATCTCGCGAGACGCGAGATTTCCTGTGAACGCGCGCACACAGGCGCGCACGTTCACAGGAACTGCAGGTAAACTAGCTGATCTACAGCCTGCCAGTGGCGATCATTCGCTGGCAGGCTGTAGATGCGATTTTTTTAACCCCTAAAAGGTATATTAGACGCTGTTTTGATAACAGCGTCTAATATACCTGCTACCTGGTCCTCTGGTGGTCCCTTTTACTTGGATCGACCACAGGCAGCTCTGTAAGTAGCACCAAGCACCACACTACACTACACTACACCCCCTGTCACTTATTAACCCCTTATTAACCCCTGATCACTTCATATAGACTCCCTGATCACCCCCCTGTCAGTGACAACCGCAGTGACAGAATTTTTTTTTCTGATCACTGCAAAAACACTGTAAAATTGCTTTGGCACAAGTTAGCGGAAATAGGGTTAGGGACAAAATTAAAATCTCACATGAACTCACCATACCCCTCACGGAATCCAAATGCGTAAAATTTTTTAGACATTTATATTCCAGACTTCTTCTGACGCTTTAGGGACCCTAAAATGCCAGGGCAGTATAAATACCCCACATGTGACCCCATTTCGGAAAGAAGACACCCCAAGGTATTCGCTGAGGGGCATATTGAGTCCATGAAAGATTGAACTTTTTGTCACAAGTTAGCGGAAAGGGAGACTTTGTGAGAAAAAAAAAAAAATCTATTTCCACTAACTTGTGCCAAAAAAAAATACTTCTATGAACTCGCCATGCCCCGAAAAGGGACACTCCACCCCTCCTCCTCCTTCACACAGACTTCATACACCGGCTCCATCTGACAGCCGCTGCTCTCTTTAGTGTTCGGAACCCAGCGCTCGGGCAATGAAATAGGAACAGCCACTCAGCGGGCCCCTCCATACTCTGATAGTCTGATCACCACCAGATATTTTGGTCATAGCCAAGCTATAATGTTCCAGTGTCAGCCTACAGAACTGAAAAAGCAGCTTCGGCAGTGACTGGAGCATAATAGCAGATTTACTGATTCTTTTTTTTTTTTTCCAGCATAGTGTCAGCCTACAGAGCTGAAAATGGAGATCTGGATGTGACTGGAGTATAAACGCAGGTTTAATGTTTTTATAGTATTTTTCTTTACCCAAGGGTGGTCAAAGTCACTTTTAAAACGGCGGTCACCGTTAAAGCGGCAGCCATAGTGAAAGTCACTGTTATTTTAAAGTAAAATTACAATAAATAAATACCCGAGCAACGTCGGGTCATCAGCTAGGAGATGGACAAAAAGCACCGTAAAGGGATGCAGAAAATGGAGGAGCTGTTTTCTGTTTTATTTTAACAACTCTGGTTACATTAAGGCAAAACTCATCAGCCGAAACTCATCAGTATCATGACATACAGCAGCCGCAGGTACATGGAAATTGGGTAGTATTAGGGCTGTTTCACACGAGCAAGTCCATTGCGGGAATAACACTCCGTGTGTGAGTGATCCTTTGCTCTGGACTTGCAGGAGCGCACGGCATTATTATAATTTATAATGCTATGTACCTCTGCTTGACCCTATTTCTACAGAATCATACTGACAGCTTTATCTCACTATGATTCTTTGGAAAAAAGGCCATGCAGAGACACATAGCATTATAGATCATGATAATGCCGTGGGCTCCTGTAAGTCCAGAGCAGAGGATTACTCACACACGGAGTGTGATTCCCGCAATGGACTTGCTCGTGTGGAACAGCCCTAAGCCCTGGTTCACACTTGAGCGTTTTACAGCGCGTTCAAACGCGCTGTAAAACGCTTAACACATGAAAACCAATGCTTCCCTATGGCCCTGGTTCACACTTGAGCGTTTTACAGCGCGTTTGAACGCGCTGAAAAACCCCCTAAGCTCAAAAAAATTCTTGAGCTTCTTTGGGGCGTTTTGTCGCGTGTTTGCGGCCATATGATTGCATAGGAACGCGCAAATATGTTATTTTGTGCGTTTGTGACCAAAAAAAAGCGCGTCCGAACGCGCGTTTGGCACATAGCAACAGTCATAAAAGGCCACACCCTAGTGATCGGCAAGTGTCTAGCCTGACCAAGATGGAGGAAGCAGGCTGTGATAGTGAGACACTGATCAGGCTTGTGCAGACAAAATGCTGCCTATATGACATCCAAGATGCCAAGTACAAGAACATGAGAAGCAGGCAGCAGGCATGGGAGGATATTGGAGCAAGCATCTGTCCACAGTGGAAGACATTATCAAAAACTGTGAAAGAAGGCAAAGGTATTTACATGTGTGTTCTGAGTGTAAAAAAAACAAACTCCTTGTGTGCACTGGTGTAAAATCTCTATGTAATAGTCCAGCCCAGCTCTACCTGCGGCCCTCCAGCTGTTGTCCAACTACAACTCCCAATATGCTGTCCTGTATTTTACTTGCTGTAGCCTGTTCAAGCATGCATGGAGTTTTGCTACAGCTGGAGGGCCGCAGCTTCACCATCCCTGTTCTAGTATATGGCCAGTCAATGGTTCCCCATCACCCACATTCTTGCACAATGTAGTCGGCCAGTATGCTCAATTTGCACTTGTTCCAATCTGGCAATGTATTTTAAATTCAAATGTTGGCCTACGTTAGTGGTGCGGATTTGTGTTATAAAGTTGATATGGATATTGTCTATGTTGAAACATTATTGTGCTTGTGGGCTATTGCAGCACTGGCACATTATAGGTGATTGTATGTCTATATAGTACCAGTATTGGGCACATAAATGGGATCCGTAATTCCGCCCACATTGTTTTCCCTTGTTAATGGATGAGTATTGGGCACATAAATGGGATCCGTAATTCCGTCCACATTGTTTTCCCTTGTTAAAGGACGAGTATTGGTGGACACTATTGGGGCTTCTACAAGGGGCACGATATAGGTGAAAAAACGGCATTGCACAAATTCACTCTTCAAATCTTTTAATTCAGCCATTACAATAAACAAAGAAAATGGAATATTACAAGTTAAAGAAACAATTTTTGACTAAAATAATATAAATTTATATGGCTTGCATTTGCCAAGGTAACTCCCCCTGTGGTGACATAAAATAAGCCGCAAAGTGGTCCCGAATGGCGGCACCATGTGTGGTCCCACGCACCCCGCTGCGATTCTGACTCTCCATAGAATGTCTTAACGAATCCTCAAAATTGAAGCCATCCCTTTCTCGGACAATATTGTGAAGAGCACATGCTGCCTTCACAACCAAGATGGCGGTTTCCAATTTGATATTTATGGGAGAGTGCAGAACTCGCCATTTGTTGGCTAATATGCCAAATGCGCATTCCACCACCCTGCGTGCTCTTGTCAGGCGATAGTTAAAAACACGCCGTGCAATGGATAGATTACGGCTAGAGTATGGCCTTATAAGGTGCTCACCTAGACCAAATGCCTCGTCACCAACAAAAACAAAAGGCATACATGGATAAGTGGTGCCAGGGAGTGTGGTGTTCCCGGGAAGGTCAAGGGCATTTCTACTGAGCTTTTGACCAAAGTCAGAATGCCCAAAAACAGAGTCTGCTGCCATAGGACCCCACATCGATATAACGGAAACAATAGTTTGCATCACATACCGCAAAAAGAACAAACGAAAAGTATTTTTTATAATTATAAAACTGACTGCCACTCCTCATTGGCTTGAGAACGCGGATGTGTTTTCCGTCAATTGCTCCGACACAGTTTGGGAAATTGCAGGTATTTTAAAAAGTATCCGCAATTTTCAGCCACTCCTCCTTGCTTGGTTGGCCCATCACAACAGCATGAAGGACCTGCCAAATGGCACTGCAGGTTTCCTTCACAATCACACTGGCTGTGGATTTCCCGATCTGGAAGTTGTAGTGAAGACTGGTCAACGATTGGCCTGTAGCTAAATAGCTGAAAAAAATGTGTGAAAAAAAAAAATAACAATTAATGGATGTTATTTTATTTTTATTATAGTAAACTTCCTAAAAAGCAAGCGGAAGAGCCTCAAAGATGCCTTCATTCGTCATCGACGCAAAGAGAAGGAACAGAGGAGAGGAGCTTCGCCAAGTGCACGGTCCAACTATGTCCATGCGGAGGAAATGGCCTTTCTAATACCATGCACTGAAATGCGTAGGTGAGTCCAGGGCATACACATGCAGGAGAGGGTGTGGTATGACATACATTCACTTTCATATCGTGCACATACTTATGTATATTTTCATGTTCACAGCACCGATAGTAGCTGGTCGAAAAGACAACAGCAGGAGGAGGAAGAGGAGGAGGTCACCAGGGACAGTGAGGCCTGTGCGTCTACGGGGCCACTAAGTCCTCCTCCACCCGATCCCACCCCTACATTCCAAACACCCACACAGCCTGCCCCACCTGTCGTGGAACCCGAAAACATTCGGACTCACCGTTGAAAAAGGAAAAGAACCGATCGCCAGGAGGATCAGCTAATTGCATGCCTGGATGCACTTGCCCATCCAGCACCCAAACTCACTAGTGATGCACTTTTCTTACTGAGTTTGGAGGAAAAAATGCTGCTAGTTCACCGAAGTTGCATAACTGAAGCGAGGGAGGCCTTAACAAGGACTCTAGACAGCTTCATTACACATTATGACATCACACAGCCCAACAATGCGCCACAACATCCACCACCACATCCACCACAATATCCACCACAATATCCACCACAACATCCACGACAACATCCACCACAATATCCACCACAATATCCACCACAACATCCACCACCCACTCACACATACACATCACAAACATACCCACAAACTAACATACCACACCCTCACGACACATGGCACACACAACCACAATCATCATACAGCTATCCCTCCACCAGCATGGCCACCAACACCTCCACCACCACTCAAATGCAACCTGCCCAGCAATCAGGCGGAATGAGAGAGGCCATGCGGGATAACGAGCCACAATACCAAAACCTTTGAGAAGTAGCATACATAATTTGGTGCATCAGGGGTGTTCTACCTTCATTGTTAATATCGGAAAATTACTGAATAATTTTAAGTTAAAAAGTACGAAACTTATGTTGATTGTGTTAAACACAGTTTGCGCATTTTTTGAGGAACTGTAAGATGTTATTACTTTTCCAAAATATAAAAACATTTGCAAACTTTTTGGGACTCTTATTTCGAAGAGAGTGTTTGGTATGGAAAAATGTGGGTAAACTATGTATGTATGGTATATGGTGTATATGCCAAATGTAAAAAGTATACACATACAATACCCCCCCTCAAAAACACTTGAAACGTCACAATCACCAGTAGAAAATAACAAAGGCCACACTAATATCCAGTCAACACACAATGCAAATGCTTTATTAGGCCACAATTACAGTCTACCTACCGCAAAGTAATGATCAGTCTTTCCGCTGGTGGTATACTGTCCCGCATGAATGTGTCCTGACGTTGTAAACGGGTGCCCAACAACTTGGAACCCCACTCCTAGAACTATTATATTTGTACAAACCTGGTGATGGACATCCGCGTGTATGAAAAAAAATTGTCTTCATGGGCCCGGAGGGTCTCGTACAGTGCCCAGAACTGTCCCCTTTCCTGTCGATTGGCAATAACAGGATGGACCCAGAAGCGTTGCCTGCTCTCTCTCCTACGCCTCAAACGTCGGAGAAGGATTGCTGACACAATTGCCGCAATTGGTCGCCTTCGGGAGTATTCCATGGTCGCAAACAATCCACTACAATCCACTCTCCCAACACACATGAAATTTATCACCTCCATTTCTCTCTCATTAGACACCTTTCATATAGACAGGCCTGTATTTTCATTGGACAACACTGCTGTCAATCACACAAACGCGCGTTCTACGCGCGTTGACTATGGACAAAAACGTGCAGCAAAAATGCTCAAAAAACGTGCGTTTTGTCGCGCATAAAACGCGCATATCAAAAACGCTCAGGTCTGAACCCAGCCTAATACTACCAAATTTCCATGTACCTGCGGCTGCTGTATGACATGATACTGATGAGTTTCGGCTGGAAAAAATATGCCTTAATGTAACCAGAGTTGTACAAATAAAACAGAAAACTAAAAATGATTTAAAACAAAACCACACTTTATAAATAAAATATAAAAAAATTGTTTTAACAAACAGAAAAAATAAAATAAAAAAAGGCAAGGCTTTCAGGACATCATACTGGTTGAGCAGCTCCCGCTGACCCTAATAATTTTTTTTTTCATATCTTTTAGTACTGTCCAAAAAAATTAATAACTTTTATTGATTATTGTATAAAGTAGGGAACCTATATATAGCCCAAACAAAGTTCAGGGCCCACCCCTGATTGTAGCATGAAAACTGACCAGAAGGAGTAGGTCAATACAATACAAAAAACACTAATAGTACCAAGGTAATCCAAAAATAGCATAATTTTATTAGAAAATCACAAAAAACACATGATTGGCACCAGGGCCGGACTGGCCTACCGGGATACCGGGAAATTTCCCGGTAGGCCGCCGACCCTGGGGCCGCTTTAAAATGTGCCTGCACTTTTTCGGCGGCCGGGGGGCCGAGTCCGAAAGCTGAAGCTCTGATGTAGTGGTGGGTGGAGCTGAGCAGGCCTGCCGTCCGGCATCCGTGGGAGCGGAACTGCTCCCTCCGACCACCTGGTGTCACTGTGATTTGCAGGTCCCTTTCAGTCCCGGAAGCGGCAGCCCGTGATCCTCCTGGCCCGGCCTGGCTGGCTGTTCTGTGTGTGGCCGCCCCTCTCTTCCTGCAAGTGGCCTCAGGCTCCCGCCGCCTCACCTCCAGATTCAATATGCTGGGCCCAGGGCGCAGACCGGAAGCTGAGCCCGACACGATGTAAACAGCCCTGAAAGGACTTGAGGAGCCGCAAATACTGGGGGTAAGAAGGGGCCAGGCTGTGCTCCCATGTGACTGTGCAGGCATTCAGGGTTATGTAGTGTATATTATTTACATACAGTCCTATAAATTATAAGACTGTATGTACACTAATATACACTACATAACCCTGACAGCTTGCACAGTCACATGTGGGCACAGCCTGGCATCCAATACATATCACAGAGAGCTATACTGTGCATTATAAGCACAGTATAGCTCTCTGTGATATGTATTGGATGCCAGGGCTGTGCCCACATGTGACTGTGCAGGCTGTCAGGGTTATGTAATGTATACTATTAGTTTACATACAGTCTCCAGTTTACAGGAATCTCCAGGAGTGGCATCGGCTGGGCAGATCCGCTTCTAGGATCTGGGCACCATGGACATTCTGTAGCCCTCACATGCTTCTTTATGCATCACAGCAAGGAGATTGGGGCAGTTGACAGCAGGGCTCTGGCTGGAGGTAGCACTTTGTGAAAAGTTGTCACACAGGTTGTCAGGGGCTGGGAGTGGAGAGCATCTTGGTGTGTAACCTGGTGTCACTGTGCTATACAAAGGACCTGCTGGGCATGGTGCCTCCACAGAGAGCAGGGAATCAGATTGACTGAGGAGGGCTTGTACTTTGGAGAACAATATGTGGCTTCATGTGACAGAGCAGAGGAATCGCACAGAAGAGTGTGTGGATGAGGATACGATGTGTCTCCAGGAGCTCTGCCGCTGACATCTCCAAGTGACAGACACTGCTGGACCCCCCTGGCACCCTGCACACAGAGCCTTCCTGTATGTATGGCTGGTGCCAACTTGTGATCAGATCTGACAGTCTGAAGCCAGGAAGCGCTGCCACCCTGTCCCCAGGTCTGCTCTGTGCATGCACCCGGAGCCCTCTGTGCCCACACCGGTGATGTCATGCCCCGCAACCATAATGGAGGTGATGTGGGAGGCTCTGGGCTCTGAAGGTAAAGGCAGGGGCAGGGACCGTTACTATGGCATGAAAGATGTGGAGTCGGGTCGGGGCAACAGGGTGCTGTTGAACTCCAGTAGAGGGGACGGGCTGCTTCTCCTGGGCACCAGTGACACTGGCAGGGGCAGCGGTGTGGGACCAGGAGGGGGCTTGCAGGAGAGCCGCCGAGGGAAGCAGGGAGCTTGCATGAGCTTATTGGGGAAGCCGCTGTCGTACAACAGCAGCCAGAGCTGCCGGAGGAACGTGAAGTATCGGAGGCTGCATAACTACCTGTGCAACGTGCTGGAGAGACCCCGGGGCTGGGCATTTGTCTACCACATCTTTGTGTGAGTACCTACCGGACACCGTGCTGCTGTGTATAATGCACCACCACTCGCCACATGTGGTCATGGCCCTGGCATCCAATACATATCAGGGAAAGCTATACTGTGCATTTATAATGTGTGCAGGGTGCCAGGGGGGTCCAGCAGTGTCTGTCACTTGGAGTTGTCAGGGGCAGAGCTCCTGGAGACACGACGTATCCTCATCCACACACTCTTCTGTGCGATTCCTCTGCTCTGTCACATGAAGCCACATATTCTTCTCCAAAGTACAAGCCCTCCTCAGTCAATCTGATTCCCTGCCCTCTGTGGAGGCACCATGCCCAGCAGGTCCTTTGTACAGCACAGTGACACCAGGTTACACACCAAGATGTTCTCCACTCCCAGCCCCTGACAACCTGTGGGACAACCTTTCACAAAGTGCTACCTCCAGCCAGAGCCCTGCTGTCAACTGCCCCAATCTCCTTGCTGTGATGCATAAAGAAGCATATGAGGGCTACAGAGTGCCCATGGAGCCCAGATCCTAGAAGCTGATCTGCCCAGCTGATGTCACTCCTGGAGATTCCCTTGCTGCTCTCTGTACAGGAGGGGACAGTGATCACACAGCTCTCTGCATCCAGCAGGCAAGACAAGTGATCACAGCTCCCAGCAGTCTACTGTGCCTTCATACATAGAAGCCTGGGGGTCACTTCCAGGCAGCTGAAACTCCATGCATGATGGTCAGAGTGGCTGTGAGAAGCTTGGAGCCCATCACCTCCAGGCAGCTGCACTTCAACAACTTTTCCAGGAGAATCCAGCAACTCTGTTACAGCAGGAAGGGGTTGCCAGTCACTCACTTGTCCCTGTGCAACCTGCAGCTCCAGTCCTTCTCCTGGTGCTGCTGCTGACATACATTCAAGGGGGACAGAAGGGGGGTGAGGAAGAGGGGGGGGGTGAGGAAGAGGGGGGGAAGGGAGGTGAGGAAGAGAGGGAAGGCCAGGTACTTACAGGAGGACTATATCTGAGTATAAATTAAAGGGGTTGTTCGGGTTCAGAGCTGAACCCAGACATACCTCCATTTTTACCTAGGCAGACCCCTGACTTGAGCATCGGAGCATGAACTGCTCTGATGCTCAAGTCAGGGGTCTGCCTGGGTGAAAATGGAGGTATGTCCTCTACTTTGCCCTGCGCTAAATCGTACCGGGGCTCTCCATGGGGCTGCCAGGAAGCCCAGTGACGTCACTATCACTGATGGGCGGGATTTAGCGCTGCCCTAGCCAGTAAAACGCTAATATGAACAATGGGGTTCTACAAAAGAGCTATTGTGGGGCAAAGTTCATATTCGTGTTTTAAAATGACTGCTTTCCCCTTTTATAAACAAGTAAATAATGACGCAATGCTGTGGGGCTGGTATGCAACTTTTTCCAGGACTGGTTTTTATCCCCAGTCCGGCCCTGATTGGCACAAATCACACAAAGACATTTAACACAGGTCACAATACATATTAAAAACCAAGAGGACCGATGGTGAACTGCTGGTATATATTAGTAAAGTGCACGTGCAAGAATCTTGATTGGTCATCAGTAAGAAGGTGTATTACACCTAACCACTATGGCTCCACATTGCATGATACAACCCATATGCATATATTGTACAACAGATACCACCATTTGGGTGTGATAATTCACACCACAAAGGCTAACTGAGGCAATAAGGTGAATAGAATTATAATAGGCACATAGAGAATACTGACCAAGCAACTAAAGTATACCAGATAGCAACACCACAGGTCCGCTCCCCAACGCACGTTTTGCATTCAGCTTTTTCAAGGGGTACTGGCTGGTGTGATGAGAATAGTCCCTTAAGTAGGTGGAACAACTATGTCCTATTTGCTGATAGGCTATCATTAATCGGATCACTGATGTAATTGGCTGGCCTGTCCTCCCTCTGTTTTAACTCACCTGAGTAGTATCAAATAGTGAGTGCTCTTTACATGGCGCCCGGCGGTCTGTCATGAACAGCGCGCTGGAGGCCACGCCCAGCCGGTCCTGAGGAGGAGGGTCACGCAATTACTGCGCGACAATCGTCATCCAGGAACTCAATACAAAAAAAAAGACAGTTTAGCAGTTTATATAGATCTAAATTGACTCCATTGGGTATATTTAGAGTGCAATATAAGATGTGTCAACACAACACCCTCAGGGCAGAGACAAAACACATAGACATTTATCATGAAGGGAAACACTCACAAAAAGTTAGGTTGCCATATTACTAGTCACAAATGGGGTGCAGGGTATATTCTGATGTTTTTAAATTTTTATAAATTTTTATATATTTTTAGGGGGTCACCAGTATGATGCATGAGTGTACAGCGCAATTACGCTATATACACATCATGCAATACACTGGAGTAGCCATTGTCCACACTGTATTATCCAATAATTCAGCGTGTAGATGGAGCTGGAATTGAAAAAGAAGGGAGAATTTGTTGCATGCGCAAAAAGAATTTTTTTAAAGGTATAAATATACTGTGAGTGAGAAAAATCATATGTTACCTGTGAAACAATGTGTTAGCAAGTGAAAATAATACAAATAATAATGCCAATAAAATAATGCATCACATGTAAATAAAATATTTGACCAACCAATAGGTTGGAAGTGAAGTGCTCCTCTTTTTATCGTTATGTACCACATATAATTGTGCACATGGGGAAATAGAGGTATATAAATTATGTGCCAGTAAATCAAGATAATGACACAAATAAAAAGTGGAATGTGAGTAAAGTGAAAAGCATCATGTGGGAAATACTATAATATAAGTAAGCTAAGCCCTTCATAGTTTCCCAATTCTAAGTATGCACATATTATCATAATAAGGCTACTTTCACACTAGCGTTCGGGTTTCCGTTCGTGAGCTCCGTTTGAAGGAGCTCACGAGCGGACCCGAACGCAGCCGTCCAGCCCTGATGCAGTCTGAATGGAGGCGGATCCGCTCAGACTGCATCAGTCTGGCGGCGTTCAGCCTCCGCTCCGCTCGCCTCTGCACGGACAGGCGGACAGCTGAACGCTGCTTGCAGCGTTCGGGTGTCCGCCTGGCCGTTCGGAGGCGTGCGGATCCGTGCGGATCCGTCCAGACTTTCAATGTAAGTCAATGGGGACGGATCCGTTTGAAGATGCCACAATGTGGCTCAATCTTCAAGCGGATCCGTCCCCCATTGACTTTACATTGAAAGTCTGAACGGATCCGCGCAGGCTACTTTCGCACTTGCGCACTTGCGAATTTTTTTAAAGTTATTAATGCAGACGGATCCGTACTGAACGGAGCCTCCGTCTGCATTAATATGAGCGGATCCGTTCAGAACGGATCCGCCCGAACGCTAGTGTGAAAGTAGCCTAACCCCACACTCATTATTTATGGACTCCAACCATTGGATATCCCCATGATCTAGTTGTAAAGTCCATGCAACCCACTGCATTTCTTTATGATCTCACGCACAACACACCATATGTACCACATATAACTGCCGTACACACACACATAGATTGATTAGCCATTTGCATTGTCCACAGCCCACTAGAGATTCTACCTCACACTACCATCATAATCACATATGTTAAAGTAGCCCTAAATTAGAGCATTTGAGATGCACTCTGGTCCTCCAAATCAATGTACCCCCAAAGGGTTAATATCCACGCGTGGTTGAGAGACTGGACACTGACACAGAAGTTGGCCAAAGCAATCTCTAACTTTTATTACACAGAGTAAGTGGTATATATATCTTCAGAACAGGGCAGTACTTTCTGAGGTCCAGGCATTATTTCATTGGCTCAAAAGGAAGAAGAGATAAGAGAGAGAGAAGATAGCACCCTGGCTTCTGAGCACTGAGCACTACTTTGGAATGTGAACTAATGTAAACATCTGGTTATCGTCACCATTTTGTAATGGCGTTTATCCTAACAAGAATACTGCATACGACATATGCCCCGCATCCCCTGACGAAGCCGCAACACGCGGCGAAACATGTCGGGAGGGGTGGTGTAATGTGAACCTGTTTTAGGCAGATTGCAAGAGAGTGAGAGGAGTTGTAACTGGCTATTAGACACAGTGAGATATAGAGGAGCACATTGAGGCAGAGATTAGGTTGGATGCACAACACCTACCCCTGGTGCAAGGCAGTCTGTACTGCAAGCACAACGGCTGTTCAGCAGTGTATTGGATACAGAGAGATGTTTACACTGACCTCTATGGAGATAAATAGAGGCAACATTGTAGCCACTCTAAATCACTGAAAGGTATATCGCCACAAAAGTGTTAAAGTAGGGTAGTGGTAACATTTTACTAGCCCTAGTACAATAACAACTGAGTGGTGACACCCTGAATGAATTAAATTGCACAGTTTAAGTACTGAACCTACATTAGGAATACCGTAATGTATTTACAACTGACCTTAAATAAAGGCTAGGTTGTTGCACACCAACGGTCCTCACATTACCTATGAAGAGTTAGTCACTGTGTCGAGCCAGAGACAAAAATATCGCTATAATAGGTTGCAAAAATAGGCAACCAGGCTTATTAACCACTTCAGCCCCGCTAGGTGAAACCCCCTTCATGACCAGAGCACTTTTTACACTTCGGCACTACACTCCTTTCACCGTTTATCGCTCGGTCATGCAACTTACCACCCAAATGAATTTTACCTCCTTTTCTTCTCACTAATAGAGCTTTCATTTGGTGGTATTTTATTGCTGCTGACATTTTTACTTTTTTTGTTATTAATCAAAATGTAACGATTTTTTTGCAAAAAAATGACATTTTTCACTTTCAGCGGTAAAATTTTGCAAAAAAAACGACATCCATATATAAATTTTTCGCCAAATTTATTGTTCTACATGTCTTTGATAAAAAAAAAATGTTTGGGCAAAAAAAAATGGTTTGGGTAAAAGTTATAGCATTTACAAACTATGGTACAAAAATGTGAATTTCCGCTTTTTGAAACAGCTCTGACTTTCTGAGCACCTGTCATGATTCCTGAGGTTCTACAATGCCCAAACAGTAGAAAAGCCCCACAAATGACCCCATTTCGGAAAGTAGACACCCTAAGGTATTCGCTGATGGGCATAGTGAGTTCATAGAACTTTTTATTTTTTGTCACAAGTTAGCGGAAAATGATGATGATTTTTATTTATTTATTTTTTCTTACAAAGTCTCATATTCCACTAACTTGCGACAAAAAATAAAAAATTCTAGGAACTCACCATGCCCCTCACAGAATACCTTGGGGTGTCTTCTTTCCAAAATGGGGTCACTTGTGGGGTAGTTATACTGCCCTGGCAATTTAGGGGCCCAAATGTGTGAGAAGAACTTTGCAATCAAAATGTGTAAAAAATGACCGGTGAAATCCAAAAGGTGCACTTTGGAATATGTGCCCCTTTGCCCACCTTGGCAGCAAAAAAGTGTGACACATCTGGTATCGCCGTACTCAGGAGAAGTTGGGGAATGTGTTTTGGGGTGTCATTTTACATATACTAATGCTGGGTGAGAAAAATATCTTGGTCAAATGCCAACTTTGTATAAAAAAATGGGAAAAGTTGTCTTTTGCCAAGATATTTCTCTCATCCAGCATGGGTATATGTAAAATGATACCCCAAAACACATTCCCCAACTTCTCCTGAGTACGGCGATACCAGATGTGTGACACTTTTTTGCAGCCAAGGTGGGCAAAGGGGCCCACATTCCAAAGAGCACCTTTCAGATTTTGCAGGCCATTTTTTACACATTTTGATTGCAAGGTACTTCTCACACATTTGGGCCCCTAAATTGCCAGGGCAGTATAACTACGCCACAAGTGACCCCATTTTGGAAAGAAGACACCCCAAGGTATTCCGTGAGGGGCATGGCGAGTTCCTAGAAATTTTAATTTTTTGTCACAAGTTAGCGGAAAATGATGATTTATTTTTTTTTCTCTTTTTTCCTTACAAAGTCTCATATTCCACTAACTTGCGACAAAAAATTTAAAAATTCTAGGAACTCGCCGTGCCCCTCACGGAATACCTTGGGGTGTCTTCTTTCCAAAATGGGGTCACTTGTGGCGTAGTTATACTGCCCTGGCAATTTAGGGGCCCAAATGTGTGAGAAGTACTTTGCAATCAAAATCTGTAAAAAACTGACCGGTGAAATCCGAAAGGTGCACTTTGGAATATGTGCCCCTTTGCCCACCTTGGCATCAAAAAAGTGTCACACATCTGGTATCGCCGTACTCAGGAGAAGTTGGGGAATGTGTTTTGGGGTGTCATTTTACATATACCCATGCTGGGTGAGAGAAATATCTTGGCAAAAGACAACTTTTCCCATTTTTTTATACAAAGTTGGCATTTGACCAAGATATTTTTCTCACCCAGCATGGGTATATGTAAAATGACACCCCAAAACACATTGCCCAACTTCTCCTGAGTACGGCGATACCAGATGTGTCACACTTTTTTGCTGCCAAGGTGGGCAAAGGGGCACATATTCCAAAGTGCACCTTTCGGATTTTGCAGGGCATTTTTTACACATTTTGATTGCAAAGTTCTTCTCACACATTTGGGCCCCTAAATTGCCAGGGCAGTATAACTACGCCACAAGTGACCCCATTTTGGAAAGAAGACACCCCAAGGTATTCCGTGAGGGGCATGGCGAGTTCCTAGAATTTTTTATTTTTTGTCGCAAGTTAGTGGAATATGAGACTTTGTAAGGAAAAAAGAAAAAAAAAGAAAAATCATCATTTTCCGCTAACTTGTGACAAAAAATAAAAAATTCTAGGAACTCGCCGTGCCCCTCACGGAATACCTTGGGGTATCTTCTTTCCAAAATGGGGTCACTTGTGGCGTAGTTATACTGCCCCGGCAATTTAGGGGCCCAAATGTGTAAGAAGTACCTTGCAATCAAAATGTGTAAAAAATGGCCTGCAAAATCCGAAAGGTGCACTTTGGAATATGGGCCCCTTTGCCCACCTTGGCTGCAAAAAAGTGTCACACATGTGGTATCGCCGTACTCAGGAGAAGTTGGGCAATGTGTTTTGGGGGGTCATTTTACATATACCCATGCTGGGTGAGAGAAATATCTTGGCAAAAGACAACTTTTCCCATTTTTTTTACAAAGTTGGCATTTGACCAAGATATTTCTCTCACCCAGCATGGGTATATGTAAAATGACACCCCAAAACACATTCCCCAACTTCTCCTGAGTACGGCGATACCAGATGTGTCACACTTTTTTGCAGCCTAGATGCGCAAAGGGGCCCAAATTCCTTTTAGGAGGGCATTTTTAGACATTTGGATCCCAGACTTCTTCTCACACTTTCGGGCCCCTAAAAAGCCAGGGCAGTATAAATACCCCACATGTGACCCCACTTTGGAAAGAAGACACCCCAAGGTATTCAATGAGGGGTATGGCGAGTTCCTAGAATTTTTTATTTTTTTGCATAAGTTAGCGGATATTGATTTTTTTTGTTTTTTTCTCACAAAGTCTCACTTTCCGCTAACTTAGGACAAAAATTTCAATCTTTCATGGACTCAATATGCCCCTCACGGAATACCTTGGGGTGTCTTCTTTCCGAAATGGGGTCACATGTGGGGTATTTATACTGCCCTGGCTTTTTAGGGGCCCTAAAGCGTGAGAAGAAGTCTGGAATATAAATGTCTAAAAATGTTTACGCATTTGGATTCCGTGAGGGGTATGGCGAGTTCATGTGAGATTTTATTTTTTGACACAAGTTAGTAGAATATGTTAATAAAATTTCCGCTAACTTGTGCCAAAAAAGATGTCTGAATGGAGCCTTACAGGGGGGGGTGATCAATGACAGGGGGGTGATCAATGACAGGGGGGTGATCACCCATATAGACTCCCTGATCACCCCCCTGTCATTGATCACCCCCCTGTAAGGCTCCATTCAGACGTCCGTATAATTTTTACGGATCCATGGATCGGATCCGCAAAACACATGCGGACGTCTGAATGGAGCCTTACAGGGGGGTTACCAATGACAGGGGGTGATCAGGGTGATCACCCCCCTGTCACTGATCACCCCCCCTGTAAGGCTCCATTCAGACATCCGCATGGTTTTTACGGATCCATGGATACATGGATCGGATCCACAAAACACATGCGGACGTCTGAATGGAGCCTTACAGGGGGGTTATCAATGACAGGGGGTGATCAGGGTGATCACCCCCCTGTCACTGATCACCCCCCCTGTAAGGCTCCATTCAGACATCCGCATGATTTTTTACGGATCCATGGATACATGGATCGGATCCACAAAACACATGCGGACGTCTGAATGGAGCCTTACAGGGGGGTTATCAATGACAGGGGGTGATCAGGGTGATCACCCCCCTGTCACTGATCACCCCCCCTGTAAGGCTCCATTCAGACATCCGCATGATTTTTACGGATCCATGGATACATGGATCGGATCCACAAAACACATGCGGACGTCTGAATGGAGCCTTACAGGGGGGTTATCAATGACAGGGGGTGATCAGGGTGATCACCCCCCTGTCACTGATCACCCCCCCTGTAAGGCTCCATTCAGACTTCCGCATGATTTTTACGGATCCATGGATACATGGATCGGATCCACAAAACACATGCGGACGTCTGAATGGAGCCTTACAGGGGGGTTATCAATGACAGGGGGTGATCAGGGTGATCACCCCCCTGTCACTGATCACCCCCCCTGTAAGGCTCCATTCAGACATCCGCATGATTTTTACGGATCCATGGATACATGGATCAGATCCACAAAACACATGCGGACGTCTGAATGGAGCCTTACAGGGGGGTTATCAATGACAGGGGGTGATCAGGGTGATCACCCCCCTGTCACTGATCACCCCCCCCTGTAAGGCTCCATTCAGACATCCGCATGATTTTTACGGATCCATGGATACATGGATCGGATCCACAAAACACATGCGGACGTCTGAATGGAGCCTTACAGGGGGGTTATCAATGACAGGGGGTGATCAGGGTGATCACCCCCCTGTCACTGATCACCCCCCCTGTAAGGCTCCATTCAGACATCCGCATGATTTTTTACGGATCCATGGATAAATGGATCGGATCCACCAAACACATGCGGACATCTGAATGGAGCCTTACAGGGGGGTTATCAATGACAGGGGGTGATCAGGGTGATCAGGGTGATCACCCCCCTGTCACTGATCACCCCCCCTGTAAGGCTCCATTCAGACATCCGCATGATTTTTACGGATCCATGGATACATGGATCGGATCCGCAAAACACATGCGGACGTCTGAATGGAGCCTTACAGGGGGTGATCAATGACAGGGGGGTGATCAGGGAGTGTATATGGGTGATCACCCGCCTGTCATTGATCACCCCCTGTAAGGCTCCATTCAGACGTCCGCATGTGTTTTGCGGATCCGATCCATGTATCCATGGATCCGTAAAAATCATGCGGACGTCTGAATGGAGCCTTACAGGGGGTGATCAATGACAGGGGGGTGATCAATGACAGGGGGTGATCAGGGAGTGTATATGGGTGATCACCCGCCTGTCATTGATCACCCCCCTGTAAGGCTCCATTCAGACGTCCGCATGATTTTTACGGATCCATGGATACATGGATCGGATCCACAAAACACATGCGGACGTCTGAATGGAGCCTTACAGGGGGGTGATCAATGACAGGGGGGTGATCAGGGAGTGTATATGGGTGATCACCCGCCTGTCATTGATCACCCCCTGTAAGGCTCCATTCAGACGTCCGCATGTGTTTTGCGGATCCGATCCATGTATCCATGGATCCGTAAAAATCATGCGGACGTCTGAATGGAGCCTTACAGGGGGGTGATCAATGACAGGGGGGTGATCAATGACAGGGGGTGATCAGGGAGTGTATATGGGTGATCACCCTCCTGTCATTGATCACCCCCCTGGTAAGGCTCCATTCAGACGTCCGTATGCTTTTTGCGGATCCGATCCATGTATCCGTGGATCCGTAAAAATCATACGGACGTCTGAACGGAGCCTGACAGGGGGGTGATCAATGACAGGGCGGTGATCAATGACAGGGGGGTGATCAGGGAGTTTATATGGGGTGATCATGGGTGATCAGGGGTTTATAAGGGGTTAATAAGTGACGGGGGGGGTTTAGTGTAGTGTGGTGTTTGGTGCGACTGTACTGAGCTACCTGAGTCCTCTGGTGGTCGATCCTAACAAAAGGGACCACCAGAGGACCAGATAGGAGGTATATTAGACGCTGTTATGAAAACAGCGTCTAATATACCTGTTAGGGGTTAAAAAATTCGGATCTCCAGCCTGCCAGCGAGCGAGCGCCGCTGGCAGGCTGGAGATCCACTCGCTTACCTTCCGTTCCTGTGAGCGCGCGCGCCTGTGTGCGCGCGTTCACAGGAAATCTCGGCTCTCGCGGGAGGACGCGTATATGCGTCCACCCAGAAGAGCAGGGCCGCCGCCAGGACGCAATCCTGCGTACGGCGGTCCTGAGGTGGTTAATATTTGTCTCATAACTCCTTGCAACTGAGAGTTTTAACCAATTTTTCTTTGTATTTTCTCTATTATATGTCTGTTAGTATAAATTACAAATAATAAAGTCACGATTTTAACTGTTGGTTAGGGATCCCTAAAGGGATTTTTGGTCCTACAGACCATTATAGTATAATGAATTAATATCCCGAGGGTCTCTAAAAAGGGACTGTGGAGATAAAATACGTCATGTGTGACACTTTAAGGAGGTGCTTCTCTATAGGCAGTGAATAATAGGTATATATCATCAACCCATACGATTGGCTTATGCATCCCTCCACAGTCTATATGACTCTCTTGGGACACCTGTACAAAGATGAGAAAACAGACACTTCTCACAGCACAGCACTTTGCCCCCCCCCCTCTCGTCTCCAGTCTTGTAACAAAGAGGGGGGTGGGAGGCACTTGAAGAAGAAGAAGAAGTTAACTCATTACAGTCCTAGAGATACAAAATATAGAATAAAATTCACACATCTTTAACAGTCCCCCCTTGAATTTCATTCTCTCCCTAAACCTAAACATCTGTCCCAATGCTCCGCCTCCCAGCTTCCACGACAAGCCATTCCTAGCAAACAGCCTCCCGTGACACTGGATTTGAGCACGGGGAAGTCAGATGATCTTTCCCTAACTGGCATTGACATTATATGGGGGAGACTGGAGGTCATCAGTGCTCCTGATTTTCTGGATCAAAGTTTTCATACAATTTTACCATATTCTTTTGAGTCATGATCAACAGTCACAGAAGGGAAAACCAGTCCCAACACTTTAAAGAAAAAATGTGGGGGGTTCAGCCAGCACAACCCTGTATGCAGGTGCACATTGCCAACGGCGAAATACACATACAAATGCAAAAACACAAATGCAATGGCACTCTGCAACCAGCACTCTTCCCTGCCTCTATGCTGGATGTTGAATGAGGCATTAGTGTACATTTTGGCCAAAGCGTAATAAGCCACTCACCACGTCAAGGTCGCCTCTATGAGTTGTCCCTAACACTAGTTCCTACCTGTTATGGGCCATGACAGCCACACAAAGTCCAGGGAGCGCAGGTACAGCATGCATGCCAGGCACACTCTGCTTTTAACCCTGTCCGGTGCCATAACAGCTTCCATCGGATCCAGGGATGCAAGTACCAACATGCATGCTGAGCCCACTATATACTTCTCCTGGAGCCAAATGGCTACTGGTAGGCGCTATAAAAGCAGACTCAGTTTTATACTGACTTTAAAACCAGCCTCCAGGGCAGACTAACTAGTCAGGTGTGCATGACTGCATGGAGATCGCCACGCCTCCAATATATACTACAAAGAATAAATGTGGGGGGTTCAGTCAGCACAACCCTGTATGCAGGTGCACATTGCTATGGCGAAATACACATACAAACGCAAAAACACAAATGCAATCGCACTCTGCAACCAGCACTATGCCCTGCCTCTATGCTGGATGTTGAATGAGGCATTAGTGTACATTTTGGCCAAAGCGTAATAAGCCACTCACCACGTCAAGGTTGCCTCTATGAGTTGTCCCTAACACTAGTTCCTACCTGTTATGGGCCATGACAGCCACACAAAGTCCAGGAAGCGCAGGTACAGCATGCACGCCAGGCATCATTCAACATAGAGGCTGGGCAGAGTGCTGGTTGCAGAGTGCCATTGCATTTGTGTTTTTGCGTTTGTATGTGTATTTCGCCATAGCAATGTGCACTTGCATACAGGGTTGTGCTGACTGAACCCCCACATTTTTTCTTTGTAGTATATATTGGAGGCGTAGCGATCTCCATGCAGTCATGCACACCTGACCAGTTAGTCTGCCCTGGAGGCTGGTTTTAAAGTCAGTATATGTCACCACCAGACATCTGAGAAGCTCTGACAGATGTTCTTCAGAACCTCCTGCTTGAGGTTCTTTTGTTTTGCTTTCGTTTTGTCATCTCGTTTCCCTCTCTCAGCTGTCATCTAGTTGCACTGATTGCATCCCTTTAAATTCCCTCCCACACTGCATCACTTTGCGGTTTATACAACTTCCTGGAGTGTGTACATGCTGGATGCTACAAACTGATGCTTCTACAGATAAGTCTGTTCATTGATTTGTGTTTTCCTGTTTGCTTGATCCTAGGTGACCCTGACTCCCTCCGTATTAAGTGTAGGGAGCCGGTGGTCGTGTCCCCTCACTATTATAGAGTGTTCAGGTGTCATACAGTTGAGGCACAAGGGCATGCAATTTTCTATCATAGAGATCTTTGCATGGGCTGAGAAGATAGGGAGAGTTTCAGGGCTTAAATAGGGGTCACGATTTTGTTCCTTAGTTTCGGATCAAGCCAGTCGGATCCTTATTTGTAACTTCTTGTTTTCTGTTACACCATCCGTGACAGTATAAAACTGAGTCTGCTTTGATAGCGCCTATCAGTAGCCATTTGGCTCCAGGAGAAGTATATAGTGGGCTCAGCATGCATGTTGGTACTTGCATCCCTGGATCCGATGGAAACTGTTATGGCATCGGACGGGGTTAAAAGCAGAGTGTGTCTGACGTGCATGCTGTACCTACGCTCCCTGGACTTTGTGTGGCTGTCATGGCCCATAACAGGTAGGAACTAGTGTTAAGGACCACTAATAGAGGCGACCTTGATGTGGTGAGTGGCTTATTACGCTTTGGCCAAAATGTACACTAATGCCTCATTCAACATCCAGCATAGAGGCAGGGCAGAGTGCTGGTTGCAGAGTGCCATTGCATTCATGTTTTTGCAGTGCCAACACTTCCTTGAAATCAATCCAATTATGTTTTTCTTTGAGCTTCACTGTTCTTGTGGTCAACAACACTCGGAATGGACCATCAAACCAGGGTTTTAGGACTTTTCTAATGTGTCTTTGTAACGGCACCACCGCTTCAGCAGACAAGGGGTTAAAATCCGTTTAGGCGATATGCCCCTTTCCGAGAGACAGGCACAGCTACTGCAGAACACCAACCTCCCGAACTGGATACAAAATAGCACTCCAAACTAGAACCTCGCAAATAGCTGTCAGCAGGCGAACAGGAAAAGCATTCAGTCGGCTTACACTCCTGGCAATCAGTCTCCAACAGCATACATGGAATCCCCCCAATAACGAGACAAGGCTCCGTGTTGAGGGTCAAGCAGTGCTCTGATGTGCTGGCACACCCAGCCTGGTTTTTATTACAGTTTTTCAAATACAGAACAGATACAACATATCCCCACAATGCATCATGGTTTCCTCCTCTCTGCCTGGGAGACGACCGAAGACAATCCAATTATCTCTCAGGACAAAGGGGAGATCACCAATACACATGTGGAGACAACAGGACAGGAATCACCACCCAAACACACAATGGCACACCCCCACAGCAAACACAGACATTTAACATATCCCCAGATAGCTCAAGTCTGAGTGCATATCATTAGGTGAATGGCACTCAGAATACACGAATACAATAATATTAGCTATCTGGGTGCCCTCACATAACATACAATTTAACCGAACGCATAATAACATAAAATACAATTCCACAGACAGATTTAAGCTGTGCGTCCGGTCTGTCTTCTCCTTTACAGTTACTATGGGCCATAATCCTGAGGCAAGAGGCCTTCAAACAGCCCTCTCCAAAACCCAGTGGCGAGGTTGGTTTCGCCACAGTCTTTTACTACCACCCAATCTCCAGACACAAGTGGGTGGGTTCCTGGTACTTTATCAAAACCTGGAAGTGAAGCAAAAGCTCGAAAATGTACTTTAGTCAAATGCTTGTACAAAACTGATCACATAATCTGTCAGACAACCATGTTGCATCTGAAGCTGCTGTGGGAAATAAAATCCTATCCTAGGGGCTGACCCAAAAAGGACCTTATAGGGACAAAGGCCTGTCTCACGGTTAGGCGTATATCTTACTAAAAGAGGGCTACCAGCAGGCATTCTATTAAGGCTTTTTGAATCTTTAACTTAGCTTTCCGTTCAGTTCCTTTTTCCTACTCTACTGCTGCTTTGTGGATGGTACGAAGCATGTAAGGCCTGTCCTACACCCAAAACCTTCATCATCTCCTGCATCACTTCACCTGTGAAGTGAACACCTGTGTCACTTTCAATGATCTAAGGTAGCCCATAACTGCACACAACTTCGGCCATAATCTTCTTTACTTCTTTGGGTACGGTTTTGGCCATCCTGAAAACAAGTCATCACATATCAATACATACTCATACATGCCCACCTTGGGTAGTTGAAGGTAGTCTGCAAACGTTGAAACAGATACAAAAAGCAAGACGTGTTTCTTGGGTACCTTAACCACCTTGCCCACCTTGTTCTGGGCACAAATCATTTATCCTTGAGTATATCTGACTGTTACAGTGCTGAACCCTGGGGCGTACCATATGCTACGTACTAAATCACACATAGCATTTTTTGTCTGGTGCATCACTCCATGGGTTGCCTGTGCCATCGTGGAGTAGAGGGACCTGGGAAGGCGAAGTTTCCCTTCTTATTTGTGGCCCCCCCTTTTCCATCCACCAGTCCCTTTCCTCCTTCCCCATCTGGTTCTCTAGGGTCTTAAGAACTTTTGGGAGACAGGAGGAGTTATTTCAGGGACCTGAACTGTGGCCACTTAAGACAGGGGTCTACTTAGGCTATTTGGCAGCCATTTTTGCCACCTGATCTGCCGTGGCTTTCCCCTTTGCCTCCTCTGCATCTGTTTACAGTGGCCTTTCGTTGCTATCATCGCCTCTCATGTTAGTGACAAGAGGGCTTCCATCAGAGACCTCACTGCTTCCCCATTTTCGATGGGTTTACCTGAAGCGATCAGGGAGTCTCTGGCTTTCCATATGGGCCCATAGTCATGGGCTATCCCAAAAGCACACCTGGAATCAGTGTAAATGTTGGCAGTTTTTCCCATCTGCATATCTGCAAGCCATCTTCAGAGTCTTTTAGACCAACTTCTTGAGCAGACATGTGTGGTAGTTCACGTTTAATCACCACTGCCCAACCTGTGTAGTACCTGCCATCCTGACCATACCTCGATCCTTCCACAAAGAGCACATGATCTAGATTACCTAATGGCTGATTTACCAAATCCCACTACCTCTTGTGACATCCTCTGCAAACAGTCAGGAGCCTCTTCCTTTGAATCTGGAAGAAAAGTTTAAAGTGCGGGTGTCCTAACTCTTCCCTCCCCCCTTGGTCCAGAGGCAACAGGGTGGCTGGGTCCAAAGTATTACACCTTTGGAGAGCAACATTGTCAGGCAACAAAATGGAACACTGCATTTTCAAATAACGGGCAACAAAACAATCATTTGGATTGAACGTTCATGAGGATAGATGTAATATCACCATCACTTTGTGGTCCAGAACTATCTCAGAGCTTTCATCAAAGCATAGCTAGTACAACTACTACAGCTCTGATGCAGAAAGGGGCACCTCTGGCCACGGGATCAAGTCTGACTGAATAATATAAAACAAGATACGGATACCGCGCTATATCTAGAGTGATGTATGGAAGTGATTGTTACTAAGAACCAAAAAGACAAAGAGCCGAATTTATAATCTGCTACAAAATGGCTATCACAAGTCCATATTACGCATGTGGAAAGACAGATGTCACAAGTCTATGTTCCCCACGTGAATTTTCAGCAACAACTTTGCTTTGCTTTGCATGTACAAAGGCAGCTGTCTCACGTCTATATTCACCACGCCTCCAACATGTAGTCAGATCTCGCTTTAAGGCACCAACCGCTCGTTCCAAACCAGTCAGGATTACCATGCGATGGACCGGTTATCCGCCTCCAACATGTAGTCAGATCTCGCTTTAAGGCACCAACCGCTCGTTCCAAACCAGTCAGGATTACCTAGAGTTGATAGGAGACACAGATGGAACAAACCCAGGTCTGGCAGAGAGCGCACCCCGACGCACGTTTCGCTCCTCCGCTTATTCAGGGGGCGCCCCCTGAATAAGCGGAGGAGTGAAACGTCTGACTAGTCAGCTGGGACTCCCCGCACGTCTTCCCCTCTCCAGGGGTCAGGCAGGCTCCGCACGCATCTTCCTGGGGGTCAGGTCAGGTGGAGAATATCTCCGCAGTCTTCCTTTCTAAGGGTCATACGGGTCCACGCGTCTCCCTAAGGTCAGGTCAGGTGGAGAATAACTCCGCAGTCTTCCCTTCTAAGGGTCATACGGCTCCACGCGTCTTCCTGGCCAGGTCAGCCGGAGTTTACTTTGTCCCACACCTCGGTGCTACAGTGCCCCCTTCCAAACCAGGAGGTTACTGTCCCCTCCCTTTGTCTGTGGTTTTACCGTCTGTGCTCAACTCACTCCTCAGATAAATCACAGACACACGCAAAACATATACACACCAGAGTGATCTATCAATTCAGATTATGGTTCTATGGACCCCAGGCTTTCAGCATATTAGCCGACTACTATACTTACATGGGTACCACCTCACAGCAGACTAAGCCAACATGAAGTGACAAACTAAATGGCAGAAAGGTGGGTAAGAGTATTCTTACCATTCTATTAAGCCGGCAATCTCCTCTCTGCCGTTCGTCAAGTCCTGGGGCCTCTTGTGTGTCGGCTGTTGATGTTCCCTTCAACTTGGGGTCCCTTCGTGGTCGCCATTTGTTAAAGTAGCCCTAAATTAGAGCATTTGAGATGCACTCTGGTCCTCCAAATCAATGTACCCCCAAGGGGCTAATATCCACGCGTGGTTGAGAGACTGGACACTGACACAGAAGTTGGTCAAAGCAATCTCTAACTTTTATTACACAGAGTAAGTGGTATATGTATCTTCAGAAAAGGGCAGTACTTTCTTAGGCCCAGGCATTATTTCATTGGCTCAAAAGGAAGAAGAGATAAGAGAGAGGAGATAGCACCCTGGCTTCTGCGGACTACTTTGGAATGTGAACTAATGTAAACATCTGGTTATCGTCGCCATTTTGTAATGGCGTTTATCCTAACAAGAATACTGCATACGTCATGTGTGACACTTCAAGGAGGTGCTTCTCTATAGGCAGTGAATAATAGGTATATATCATCAACCCATATGATTGGCTTATGCATTCCTCCACAGTCTATATGACTCCATTGGGGCACCTGTACAAAGATGAGAAAACAGACACTTCTCACAGCACAGCCCTTTGCCCTCCCCCCCTCTCTTCTCCAGTCTTGTAACAAAGAGGGGGGTGGGAGGCACTTGAAGAAGAAGAAGAAGTTAACTCATTACAGTCCTAGAGATACAAAATATAGAATAAAATTCACACATCTTTAACACATAGAACATAAAAAAGACCTGGACACAGCAAGGAGATTCAAGGAGGAGCTGCTCACAGAAAGGAGGCAAAGGGTACCTTGTCATTAAGCCCATATGGTACCTGGGTCTGGAGTTTGACTATCTACTTACTTTTAACCTGTTCAAGGCGCCTAAAGAGGTCACCACCCCGAGAGCCCAGATTCGCTCTATCGATGCCACGGACCTTCAGGTCCTGCCATCGATTATTGTGTTTTAAACGGAAGTGTCATGCAACTGCCATGTAAAGAGCAGTCAGCCAATTACATCAGTGATCCGATTAATGATAGCCTATCAGCAAATAGGACATAGTTGTTCCACCTACTTAAGGGAATATCCTCATCACACCAGCCAGTACCCCTTGAAAAAGCTGAACGCGAAACGTGCGTTGGGGAGCAGACCTGTGGTGTTGCTATCTGGTATACTTTAGCTGCTTGGTCAGTATTCTGTATGTGCCTATTATAATTCTACTCACCTTATTGCCTCAGTTAGCCTTTGTGGTGTGTATTATCACCCCTCAAATTGTGGTATCTGTTGTACAATATATGCATATGGGTTGTATCATGCAATGTGGAGCCATAGTGGTTAGGTGTAATACACCTTCTTACTGATGACCAATCAAGATTCTTGCACGTGCACTTTATTAATATATACCAGCAGTTCACCATCGGTCCTCTTGGTTTTTAATATATAAATCAACAAAAGAGAACTGGTACCATGGAATACCTAATAAAATGTATCTTTATTTGACATAAAAACATATAAAAAAGATAAATATATCCTTTTACAGACAAAAATACATATACAGAGAGACCATACAGGGTGCCAACAGAGAATGGTCCACAATAGCTGTTATCTTATTAATAACTAGTCATGTGGTATTATATATTTGAAGTGTGAGACGTCGCTGGTAATTCGTATCAACATTAGCATAAAATATCTAAGCTGTCTCTAAACATCAATGCCGCTGTCTCTCACTTCAAATACACATAGTATCACTGGGATCGGGGTATAGATGAAACTATATTAGCAGGGTTGGCGCCATATGTTATTCGCAGCCTATTGTAAATTCTATGATACAAGTGCCAACACCGATACGCGTTTGTCTCTTACCCCAAAATCCTGTGGTTCAAAAGTGGTCAGTCTCTGCTAGGCATTCCTCATCCTCGATGCACGTTTCGCTATTGCTTCCTCAGGAGGATCGGTTTCTAAATGGCTTTGGAGGTCTTTTTATTTTGGAAATGGCCAATGGCTGGTTGTACTCAAGTCATGTGATGTCGCTACCTATCAGCTGTAATGCTACTTCCTATCAGCTGTATCCTTGTTGGCGCATCGCACGATCGTCTGGCATGGATGTTAAAGGGACTTCCGCCCTTCCGTCTGCGCGATTCACGTGAGGGCAGAATACGTCTGACGTCACATGGATCACGCCTGACGGGACGGCGAAAGTTTTTCCTGCCCGCGAGCCTCGATGCGCTCTGGATACCCTGATCTATTAATCTACAAGTGAACATGGAGTTTTCCCCTACTCATAATCCATTCATTCCTATGGTATGTATACTGTGTATATATACCATTCTCCCCTCATATATTCATACTATTATTGGATGAGTATAAACGGCATATCAGATCTCACATTTGAATACAGAATCTTGGGGCATGAGGGAACCTATATTATTTCGATTTTGTCATATATTTCCACCTAATTATAGTACATTAACATATATTCTTTAGTTAAGCTCCTACCTCTAAAGGTCACCAGTATCTTCTTTTAACATTATATTTGTTACACATATTGCGATATGATGTACAGCACCCCATCCAGCGGTCGCGCAAGAGATTTTGCATATTCATATATACATGGCATATTTATTTATTATCAAATATGGATATTTTAAAGAGTAAGACCGCTCTCAACAGTATGCTTAAAATAGATGAATATCGTGTATGCTTATTTAATTATCAATTGTACAGTCGCTGGACTATGCAATACACCACATCACACATACCTGTACTTCATATCATATATGTCCCATAACCAATATTAAACTCTTTCCCTCTATTACATAATAAAGTGCCACGTGCAAAGAATTGACCATATATCAGAGTTGCGGGTGTCCGTCCATATATTTCTCCACATAGATAATATGTGAGAGATATTTTATTCAATTGACTTGTCTATTCAACAGTATATCTCTATTTTATTCAATTGACATACCTATTGGACAGTATATGTCTGCATATATCCGATCATGTTGATCCATCATGCATTTCTCTTTACATATGGGTCTTACATCCGCAAGTCCGTATATACCCCATTCTTACTTAATCAATCTACAAAAGTGTAAATGTGCAGATTGAAGTGCATATTTGTTACCACATCTTAATACCATTGCGTCCATAAATATACTCACTCATAAGTCACGAGTGAGTGGACGTTAATCCTTTCCCATATCCCAAAAAGTTGTCAAGTTTATAATATATTAAAGTGTCCTGTGCTGATTATTCATCATGACTCCATTTAATTTCCTATGAGATAAATAGTCAGATTTTGTCCTATCTTCACTAAAAATACCATCTAAAATTACTTCACCAATTATCTCTTTTGATGTGATCTTGCAATCCTATTTAACAGTGCAGGACATAAATATCATATCCAATTGCTGTGAATACATTAAAAAAAAATTATATACATCCATATAAATGTGAGCCCATAGTATATGGATTTACAATATTTTCATCTAACTTTAAACCTGAGCTGCTGCATATATATATGTACTGGATTGTCATTCTATACTGGTCCCTAACATGCTTATCACTCAATATTTATTTCCTATACAGCTCATTCATTAACTTATTGATATGTCTTGTATATACCATTCGTAGCTAGTTCGCACATCTGTATAATTCTGAGGTCTCTTGTTTTTCTTCTTTTTTCTTTTCCTTTTTCTCTTTTTTCTTTTCTTTCCATATTCATCTTTGTATTTCTTTATCAGTAGCGGGTTTTAGAGTCAGCCGTCAACCATTCCAGAACTAACCATGTGAATTCTACATAAATCAACAAAAGACAATGTTAAAATATTGCACTTATAACTCTATATTAAAAAGCTGTCTAAAGCCTCCTACCACTACAAGAAGGAACTAAATCCCAGGGTTTCATTCAATCCCTTGGGTGCCATCGTACCTAATCTAAAGATCCACTTGCTCTCGACTTGGGCCAGTTTTTTACTCAGATCTCCCCCTCATATTCCCATGTGGATCTGGTCTATGCCTGTAAATTTTAAAAGTTTTTCATTACTTTGGTGGTATAATTTAAAATGTCTTGGAATTGTTTTAAGGTTGTTTATATCTTCTTCTTCTTTACTTTTCTCTATATCAGCGTACGTGTTCCCTGATCCGTATCCTCAATTCTCTGGTTGTGAGGCCTATATAGATTTTATTACAGGGACACCTAGCGTGATATATCACTCCTTTTGATGAGCAAGAGATGTACTCTCTGATTTTATACCTTTTGTCATGGTTTAGGCCAGTGAATTCTGTAGTTTTTATCATATTTTTGCATGCCTTGCATGTCCCACATGGGTAGGATCCTTTTAGTTTGTTAATGCCCTCATTATCTGTTTCCCTCACATAGTGGCTATGCACCAGTAGATCTTTGAAATTCCTTGCCCTCTTGGCTGTTATTAGGGGTTCTTCCGTTATGCACTTTTTTAAAACCATATCTGTTTGTAGTATGTTCCAATGTTTTTTTTAAATGTCTTTTATTTGCCACCACTGGCTATTATACTCAGTTAGGAATCTGGTTTTGTATGACATATTTTCGTCTTTTATTATATTAGGGCACAGTAGTTGTTCTCGGGTCTTTTTCTTTATTTTACCTATTCCTTTCTTAATTTGTCTGTTGCTATAGCCCCTAGCTTGGAATCTCTCAATCATTTCCTTGCTCCGTTCTTTGTGTTTACCTTCGTTGGAGCAGATTCTTTTTATTCTTGCAAATTGTCCAGTGGGTATTCCATTGATAGTGGTTTTTAAGTGCGATGATTCTGCATGCAATAACGCATTGACCGCAGTTTCCTTCCTGTACACATCGGTTTCTAGTGTGCCATCATCTTTTATTTGTATCTTCAAATCCAGGAAGGTGACCTCTTTCCCCATCTGGAAGGTTAAAAATATATTGCGGTCATTGTTATTAAGGATGTTGATAAACTTTTTTAGATCTTCCTGAGTGCCTTCCCATAGAAAAAAGATGTCATCAATAAAGCGCATCCAATTATGCACTTTATTGATGTCAGGTGTCATTTCATTCATGAATATCTCTCTTTCCCAGGCTCCTAAGAAGAGATTGGCGTAGGATGGGGCGCATGTAGCCCCCATCGCCACGCCTTGTATTTGTAAGAAGAACTCATCATTGAAAAGGAAGAAATTATGATCTAAAATGAATCTCAGCAAGGTAAGGATTAGCTCATTGAATTCTCCTTCCATGTTATTACCTTTTAGGTACTCGGCCACTGCTTGTAGACCATCTTCATGTTTGATATTTGAATACAGTGCTTCCACATCCGCTGTGACAAGGATCATATTTTCTTCCACTTGCATGTTGTTTAATCTATTTAATGCTGCCGTCGTGTCCTGTATATATGATGGTAAAGTATTAACAAGCATTTTTAAATGATGATCTACAAATTGACCTATTTTCTCACTAAGTCCACCGTTACCTGATATAATAGGTCGCCCAGGGGGGTCTATCACAGTTTTTATGCACTTTAGGTGTCATGTAGAATGTGGGTATTCTGGGAGATGGATTTACCAGTAGGGGTTTTATTTTTGAATGGAATGACGAGATCTTCCTCTGCTTTATCAAGTATGTCATTTAATTTTTTCTGAAAGACAGGAAGGGGGTTAGAGTCCAATTTGCGATAGCATTTTTTGTCCCTCAGTATTTTATATGCCTGTTTGAGATACATCTCTTCTGGCCAGATGACTATATTGCCTCCTTTGTCGGCTTGTTTAAATAGTATCCCCTTAAGATCTTTCAGTGTCTCTAAAGCTCTCTTTTCCTTCAGACTGAGATTTTCATCTCTTGTTGTCCTTTGGCTACTTAATCGAATCAAATCCTCACTCACAAGTTTTACATAAATATCAATCGCTGGGCATAATTGCAGTGGGGGAAAGCTGGTAGATTTTTTATTTAATATTTTAGGGATAACACTTAACCCTAACCCTAACCCTTGCTGGGCTCCTCATTTTCATCTAATAAGTCTTGTAGAATTTTTATTGCTTGTAGCTCTTCATCCGAATCCAGACCTTCATGGTTATTTTTCTTGTTATTATGTAATTTTTTGAGTAGTAATTTTCTTGCAAAGAGATGTAAGTCTTTAGTTACTGAAAAGAGATTGAAATTATCTGCTGGTAAGAAACCCAACCCTCTACTTAGCAAATTAATCTGGTCTTCTGTCAAGTCAATAGATGAGAGGTTAATTACCTGGGGAGTGTCGTCTTTCCCCTTCTTACTTTTATTTTCTATTTTTTCATCCGTTTTCCGTTTACCTCCTTGGTTAGCCAACCAATTTTTCTGTGCCCTAGTGGATCTCTGTCCATATTTTTGGCTATTTCCTCCATTGGGTTCTGATGTCTCTGAACTAGTAGAAGCAAAGGAGGATGTTCTTGTTCTGGAGGTGTCGCTAGGATTTCTTTGCCATTTGTATACTTTTTTATTGTTGTAATCTCCCACATCTCTTTGAAATTTCTTTGTTTTCTGATCTATAATTTCTTTTTCCCATGTTGCAAATGCTTTTCCAATTTCTTCCTCAAAAACTGCTTTGCGTGTACTTTCTAAGTTTTCATCTATCTGTATTTGCAGTGTTTCTAGTTCTTTCTCAATTTTCCGCAATTTTCTATTATTTGCTTCCATGATTAGGTCTATCATTTCCATTGAGCATCTATTTATTGCATTTTCCCATTTCTCACTCAGTTCCTCATCATCTAAACCGAAGCCTGGAAATTTTTGAATTCTTAAACCTCTTGGTATGATGTTTTTATCTTTATATTTTTCTAATGTGGTACGATTCCAGACCTGTGTTAAATGTCTTTGTGTGATTTTTGCCAATCATGTGTTTTTTCAGATTTTCTAATAAAATTATGCTATTTTTGGATTACCTTGGTACTATTAGTGTTTTTTGCATCAGTTTTCATAGTGTATAAAGTAGCTGGCCATTAAAATCGCAATCAGTTATATAGTTCTTTACTTAGCAATATTTCAATAGAGTATTTTATAAAAAAAATTTAGTGGGATGAGTTGACTGTTTGATTGGTACTATTTTTGGGAGAAGAGGTATTTTCTATTGCTTAGTGTTGCTATTTTTGATATGTAAGCTGACAAAAAAATGGCAAATTTTTTTGTGGCGCTGTTTTATTTTTTATTTTTTTCAGTGTTCAACAGAGGGGTTAAGTCATGTGATAATTTTTAATGAGCACGTTCATAAGGACGCGGCAATTCTATAATATGTATACTTTTTTTAATATTTAACTTTGAAAAACAGATTTTCCTGTCTCCATTGTCTGAGAGTCATATTTTCTTTTCATATTGTCTCAAGTAGTGTATAATTTATTGCGGGATGAGGTGACGGTTTGATTGGTACTATTTTGGGGTGCATACACCTTTTTGATCGCTTGGGGTTGGAATTTATGTCATGGAACGTATATACAAAATATGGAACAAAATACACTTTTTTTTATAATTTTTGTATGGGATTTGCCAAAGGGGTAAGATCACGCTATATTATTATAGAGCTAGTTTGTACGGATTTCCATTTTTATTCCACATGTCCTCTACCATGAGTGTGTATTTGGGGGTGGGGCAGAAAATAATAGGCTTTTTAATTTGCTCAATTAACAAGCCTATTGTTTCTGCTTCCCTTCCTCCACATACACACTCAAACAGAAATGGCAGGAGTACACATGAATGCTATGGAATCGCAATTGTGACATTTGATGTACTGTAGTCATATATGAACTGGCTAACTGTCTATCCATCAGTGATCTCAATATGGCACAATAGTGATTGCTATTCCTATGCTGGAAATTGCTATTCCTCCTCTGGACATAGATAGAGGAAATCTAGCACTACTACTGTATGTGCAGGCATTATTTTTCCTTTATACTAGAGAGGCAACCACCTCTCTATATATACTGTACATTCCCACTATAGCTAATTTTAGCACCCAAAGCTGGAAGAGAAGAGGGGACATCCTCTGCGTCCGGGTTTTTGGACTGAGTGCCCAGACAGATATAGTGGCACGTACTCCATCAAGCCTTTTTAATAAAGTTAGGATTAAAAATGCTGTTCTTTTCAAGTGTGAACAGGAGATGTGAAAACTGAACCTGCAGAAAAATGAGCATGGTCTCTGACAGACCCTAAAGAGTGGTGATATACTAATATTTTTGCTACACTTCTTGGAGTCAACGCAAGGTTTTGCAATATCTGAAGTCTGAATAACAATTAGAGGTTAAACTTGAACTTGTTTATAATTGCTTTCTTGATTAAAATCTGCCTGTGGTAAAGACTAAACTGACACCTGTATGTGTGTGGGGACATTTTTTAAATTAAAAGAATATATTAACAGAATATATTTACCCTCCTGGCGGGGTGGGTCACCACCTCGTCTTCTTCCTCATCCTCCTGGACCTCATCTGCCTCACTTGGGCTATGGGTGCTGCCTGTTCCTCATCCTCCTCTTCCTCACTCATCTCCTCTTCCACCACCACCTTCTTCTTTGAGCGCTTAGCGCGCACTTTTGGAAGAGGCGCCCCTGTAATGAACAAATGTTCCAAAAATACCAAGATAAACAAGGAAAGCCCCCTCAAAAAAGGTAACGGTACACAAATTAATCTATGGTGGAGTGCCGCCTCTAGCACCTGTTCCATCGGTTCAACACCACTGAACTAAGTTATCAGTTGTAAAAGGATAGAAATACTTATTTGCATAACTGAAAACATAAATAATAATAGGTGGCTGATAGAAAATTAATGTAAGCATCGTACCTGGACGATTTTTGTCTCTGACCTCTTTGATGAGATCCATCCTGTGGCGCTTTAGGTCCGACCATTTTTTTTAGAAAGGCCTCCTTAGAATGGCTCTTGCCATTCTTCTGCCACAGACTGTAGGCTGTTCTCCATACAATGGCCTGTTTCTCTGCACGAGAACCTAGGTTGTCATAACCCTTTTCCAACATAGTCTGCAAGATAACAATTAAAGGATGTAATTCCAAAGTTGTAAAATATAATTGTGGTCGGGGCACTCATGAAAGAAGGACTCCTACCTGCTGGCTAGCTAAAGCGGTTAGAATTATGCCGAAACCGCGACGTCAAAGGGATAGCTGATGGAGGCCATCCCCTTGTTGTGAAGCTGAGATTGAGGGTGGGTAGGGTGGGAGAGTTTGGCACGTCGTTCATTGAAGGAGGGGCAGAGGTGCCATGATATAGGCAACCGTGCCCCTCCCACAAATACAGGCCAATTAATCGGCCTTAACACTTGTGGTCGGGGCACTCACGAAAGAAGGACTCCTACCTGCTGGCTAGCTAAAGCGGTTAGAGTTATGCCGAAACCGCGACGTCGAAGGGATAGCTGAAGGAGGCCAAAAAGAACAACAATTCCTATCATATCGCAAAGCTACAAACATTTATTCATAACACCAAATTCTGACAAGCAAGATTCAGGAATGTAGCGGCTGAAACAGGACGAACGCCAACGACCTAGTCTTTTAATTATATGTGCTGGAACCCGATTCCTTGAAGCGGCGGATGCTGCCCCTATGCAAAACGAATGCCCGGATATTGAGGACGGGTCTACTGCAAGATTAGTCAGTAAACACGAATATGAGTTATGAATTGAGGACCGGTAAGGTGAGTATTGTTGAATGGTAGAAAGGACTGTCCGGCGGCTTGTTTGGCAGAGAGGACAGAAGCTGTTGCAGCACACGCACGGGACACCAATGATGAGAGGTCGGGAAGAAAAACACCTGGGTCGGGGGGGCCTACCTGAGAGGTCTTGGTGGTGAGTAGCGAGAGTATGAAACCATCTCTAGAAGCCGAGAGCTGACTGAGAGTGACGTATCTGCTACTGTTAGCCGGGGAAGTAAACTCGGCCGGTCTCAAAACCCGTAAAAGGCCGGGTACATGGCAGCTTTTATTACCAAACTATGCAGGGCACCGAATGGTTTTTGTCTAACAAGTCAGAAAGGTCGCGGAAAAGCTGGCCAGTGATGGGTAGCCGGCGAGTGCGTGACTCGCAGTCGCTTTTCTCGAGACCCCTCAGAGTAGCTTTACTGGCATGAATTGAAAATAATGAACCTGGCTGAGGGAAACTCATGGCTCTAAAATATTGCACCCCTGCGAGGTAGGACTTGACCATGGTGTGGGATAGTTTCAGATTGGTGTGACAGTAACCTATGAACGCCAGGATGTACGGAACGAACTCGGTGTCACCTTGCGGACAAGAGTCCTGAAATCTCTGGAAGGCTCTCCAACCTGTCTGGTAGGCTCTGGCTGTATTGGGTGAGAGGGACTTGAGTAACAGTGACCGAGCGGTGGCGAGATGAGCGTCTATGGAAGGATTAGAGCAGCGTATGGAGGGACTGGGCTCCCGATGGCATCTGCTTCTAGACAGATCTGTGAAAAAAGGGTAAAATTAAAACGAGCTAACGCGTCGGTTGCTACGTTGTGGTTACTGGCTACATGTGAAGCTACGTAACAAAACTGGTGTTGTAATGACAGAAGGACCAGGCGTCTAAGAAATAACATGACACATGGAGACTTAGAAGAACCACTATTGAGAATCTCGATGACGGCTGTATTATCGGACACGAAGGACACAGTCTGACCTGACCAACTTTGACCCCAGGTAAGGGGTAGAGTTCAAAACTGCTGAGGTACGGAAAAACCCAGGAATGGAACTAACTTCGATTGGCCATCTGTCTGCTAACCAATGGTTGCCAAAAATAGCCGCGAAACCTGTATTGGCAGTGGCGTCGGACAAAATTACGGGGGAGTTGTCGGATATTGTGGGAACAAAGAGCGAGATGCCATTCCATTGCGTAAGAAATTGATCTCACATGTTCGAGTCAGCCATGACCATGTCGTCCAGACCTATGCTGCTATCCTGGGAAGGGGCTGTAGGAAGGAGTGAAAGTAAACGAGAAACAAATGCCCTACCTTGCGGAATTATGCGCATCGCAAAGTTCAGCATACCTAACAGGGACTGTAGCTGAACTTTCTTAATCACTCTAGTAGATGTGAAATTATGAACGACTTCCCTGATTCTCTGTAATTTGTTCCTTGGCAACCATGTTCTAGGTGTTCAAAACTATACCAAGGAATGTGATGACTACGGAAGGACCCTCCACTTTCTTGGGAGAGACAGGAACCCCCAATTGTCTGAAACACTCCAGTAGCAAATGAAGGTCTTTGGGGGGAGCGTCAGGACGCTCAATAATTAAAAATTCATCCAGGTAGTGAATAACATTGCTACAGTGGAATTCATGGACTAAAATCCAGTGGAGAGCCTTGGCTAATTGGTCAAATAACCACGGGCTACTCTTAGACCCGAATGTGAGCTTGGAAGCAAAATAATAAAGGCCCCTCCTTTTAATGCCATACCATTACCAGAGGGATGGTTTGATCGGTAGTAATTTGAAGGCGTCTGCAATATCGGCTTTAGAAAGGATGGTACTGGGACCTAACTGTAAGATAAGAGCGATGATTTGATCTATGGTGGCATACCTCATACTAACTTCTTCAGATGGAATTAGAGAGTTGATGCTAGGTATGGGGGTACCATGCGGGGCGGATAGGTCGATAATCAACCTCTCTTTGTTAGTGAATTTACCGAACACAACTCCTACCGGGCTGATTCTCCACCGTTTAAAGGGTGATGACGAAAAAGGACCTATCAGGAAACCTTTGACTAAGTCCGCTGAGATTAATCTATCGGAGACATCAGGGTGATGGTCAGCGGACTGTAAGTTCCTGCTCTCGTGTGTAGACTCTGTAAGGGCCACCACCCCGGTGTGGAAACCGAACCTAAACCCTGTACTAAGGAACTCCACGAAGCCTGGGTCAGAATACCTTCGTAAGAACTGCTGCAACCGAACTATATTAACAACACACATGTAATTATTATCTGATTTTAATGAACAGACTACTTTAGAGTGGGCTCTGAAGCAGTTTAGTACATATGTGTAGCAAGCGACACTGACTGAAGTTACAGAATGCGTAGTTGAAATTATTACAAATCTGTGACTTGCCGAGTAGTTTGATGGGTCTACCCAGCTTGTCAACTAAACCAGAGGATCTGTGTGAATCGGACGGGCCGGAACAGGACCTGTAGAACTGGACCCCTCACTTAAAACAGCCTTATGACACCACACAGTAGAATGGTCAACTGAATGGCACAGGGAGCACGAAGGTGCCCTAAGCCCGGCAAAATGCCTACAAAAAATCTCCGTATCAATATTAGCCCAATTTGTGAGAAACTGGAACTGACTTAAAGTGGCCGCTGCCTTGGCCGAGAAAGAACAATGGTAGTCGTAGAAGGAACTACCACCATACTTGTATCCCAACTCCGTTATCCTAAATAAATACAAATCAAGTTCTTCCCTTCTCTCATTCAACATCAGATGGATTTGTGTCAGAGAATTCTGAACTGTGACCATGGAGACCTCTTCCTGCTGCTGAGGGCCTGAGTTAAGGACCAGTAACCGGTATAACTCGGCCTTCCTAGCAGAAGCGGGATACGAAATACCCCTTCTGGACAACTCCGTCATCAGCCTAGGGACGGTCCAACTGCGAAGATACGACACACTGCCCCCTTCTGACATCCTGGCGGGGTTCTCGTCGGCCGAAGTCTCCACTATGTCTGAAGCACGTGACATATCCTGTGGATACAGTATGCACAAATCAAACCCTGACTGTCAACCGACACCGGGATCATGTGACGTAAGCTGTGAGTAGGTCGAGACCCATGCAACTATGAAGAATACGAGTGAAAAGGGACGAGAGGACCTGAGCCAAGGAGAAGCGATAGCTGAACCTAGAACACCCCAGTGATTGATGAGTCTGACGGTGGCACAACTGACCCACCACCAGAAGGAGAGAAGAGGAATAGTAACACGACACAGCCACTGCCATACTGTACCCTGATGGTTGAACAACGTGCAGAATATATTTGAAGAAGGACGACACAGATCCTGGAATAAATCACATGTAAGATCCATGCATACGACATACCGCCAGGCGTAGAGGCGTGCGCCCAACAATACGGAGATCCTCTAACTAGCACTGAACAAGTGTGACGCCCCTTCCCTAAAAAACAACTCTATCAATCAAAAAAGCATGTATTCTAATATTTTTTATTTTTCTTTTTTATTTATTCCCTTTTTTTTATTTTTTTTATTAACAACCCTAACTAAATCTCCCCAAGGTGGTCATAGCTCTGGTGGCCACTAGATGGAGCCAACACAGAGCACAGAGCCATGGACTGCACTGCCGGCAGTCACCACAAGAGGGAGCCTGCACCATCCAACGCTGCTCATGGACTGTATCGGCTCCAGCGGCCACCAGGGGGAGCCCACACAGTTACCAGCCACCTGTAGCTCGTGCAGACAGCAGAGGAGACCACAAGCAGGAACGCACGGGTAAGTCTGCTGCAAGATGACATGGGGCCAGTGCGGGCATAAAGGGGGGGGGGGAAACATGCTGCTGCCAAGGACCCTGCCTTACTAGTGGCACAGCGGCCTGTGCCAGACATTGAAGGGGGGGGGGAGAAATTCGAATCGGGATCACGCTGACCCCTGCACCCTACGATTCATGCCACGTGGGAGCTGAAGCTGCCTGGCAGACGCTCCGGTGCAGTGTGGCTCCCCCTTTACCTAGGGAGCCGGCACTGCCGGCCGGACTTGTGAGATCGAGACTGCAAAGCATGGCAGTCACTTACCTGATCCAGTAGCTTGCGCACAAAACGAACCTCTGGGAAACGAACTTCTGGGAGCTTGACCAGAGGCAATCCTCACGCAGCGAATGAGGCCAGAGTTTGACACGTCGTTCATTGAAGGAGGGGCAGAGGTGCCATGATATAGGCAACCCTACCCCTCCCACAAATACAGGCCAATTAATCGGCCTTAACACTTATTAGTAATTATAGTCATCTCAACCATAAAAAATAAAATGTATTATGAAAATGGTAAAAGAGTAGATATTTATAAAGCAAATATAAGAATTAAACTCCACAGTGGACGCCACTTTACCCGCCTCCAGACCGCCTAACGCAGGATCACAGTCTGGAGGCGGCAGTCTCAGGCAGAGTCACGCATATACGCGTCATCTCGCGAGACGCGAGATGACGCTCACAGCCGGCCCGCGCATGCGCATCGCGGGCCGGCAAAAGTTCGAGGGGGGTTGCATCATCAGCCTGCCAGCCAATGATCATCGTTGGCAGGCTGATGATTTTTAAAAAAATTAATCACAGGCCATTTAACACCTTATATTTGTAAATATAAGGTGTTAAATGGCTGCTGTGCTCCTCTGCTGATTCTTTTCGTCGGTTGGTCTCAGCAGAGGAGCACAGTTCACAGTGAGTACACCAAACACTTCACTTAGCCCCCAGATCACCATCCATCACCCCAATTAACCTCTTGTCAATCACCTAGTGAAAAGGCAAAAAGTGATCAGTGTAAACTGTCACTTTTTTTTCCACTGGTATTGACTGATAGGTTTTAGGATAGTTTAGGCCCCTTGGTTAGGTAGTTAGCAATCGGTTAGCGCCCAGCCCACCGCACCACAGTCACTGATTCACTGATTAGTGTATCGCTAATCAGCATTTGTACTTTTATAGTATCTGTAAGTGATCAAAACTGATCACAGTCAGATCTATAATAGTATTAGTGTCACCTTAGCTCGCCCTCCACCCAAAACGCAGTGTTTAACCGATCAGGCCTGATCGGTCGCCCACACGTGCGTTCGCCCACGCCCGCCCCGCCGCTGTGAAAACTTTTTTAAATTTTTTTATCACTGCACAATCACTTTCCAAGCGCTGCGGCGATAAAAAAAATCAGTTTTGATATTTTTTATCAATCGCAGCGGCCTCCGGTACTTCGCTAGCCTCCCATTTGTAAGACAGGCTTGCTTTTTTTCTTGGGTAGTCTCAGGGAATACCCCCTAAATTTAGTAGTACAAATGTCAAACAAGGGGTATTCTTCTGAAGAGGCCTACAAGATTCTGACCCAGTCGGATGCGGAATGGGAACCCTCATCTGACGAATCTAGGGGGTCAGAATATGAACCTGTAGAAAGCAGTGGCAGTCTGACCCAAAGTTCGGACGAGGAGGTTGAGGTCCCTGATAGCACCAGGCGTACCCGGCCCCGTGTTGCTACACCACAGGTTGAGCAGGATCCGCTTCAAGGGCAGCAGAGTGGGGCTGGCGCTGTCAGATTACGTGGTGAGGCATACACCAGCAACGCAGCCCACCCTGGACCTAGTACCAGCACTGCCGTACAACATGGTGAAGTGGCGAGCACCAGAAGGGCAGTTGAAGCTGGTACGGTGGCACGTGCAATAGTTACCCCGTCGCAGCCACCGCACAGACGGGCCCGTAGACCCCCTAGAGTCCCTGAGGTGCTGGCAAACCCTGATTGGCAGTCGCCAACTTCAGCCGCACCATTAGTTCCCCCTTTCACCGCCCAGTCTGGAGTTCGGGTTGAGACAGCTTAGATCGGTTTGGCCTTGGGATTTTTTGAGCTGTTCTTGACTGCGGAGCTCTTGGACATAGTCGTGGCAGAAACAAATCGGTATGCCACAATTTATAGCCGCCAACCCAGGAAGCTATTATGCCCAGCCTTTCCGGTGGAAACCCGTCCAAGTTTCCGAATTAAACATTTTTCTGAGCCTTCTCCTCAACATGGGTCTAACCAAAAAGCATGAATTGCGGCCATATTGCTCCACGAACCCAATTCATCACATGCCCATGTTCTCTGCTGCCATGTCCAGGGCACGATTTGAGGCCATCCTGTGTTTCCTGCACTTTAGCGATAACACCACCTCCCGTCCCAGAGGCCACCCAGCTTTTGACCGGCTCCACAAAATTCGGCCCCTCATTGTCACGGACGGTGTACAGGAAACAAGGCAAAGCAACATGCATAAATGACTCGCTGGATCCAACAGCTAAGGAACCAAAGGGAGACCCCTGCAGAAGACCTGGCACTTTCCCTGGCTGCTCAGCCTATGCAAAGATCCGAATGGTGGAGGTTTGCATATCCACGTACCTTGACTATATAACCCCTGAGCACCCTACAATAGTGAGGGGACACGACCACCGGCCCCCTACACAAGACACGGAGGGAGTCAGGGTCACCTGGGATCCAGCAAACAGAAAATAACAGATAAATGTTCAACACTTAACTTTGTAGCAGAAAGGAGAACAAGATCAGCATGCACACACACTCCAGGAAGAAGTATAAGCCGCCCAGAAAAGCATTCTGGGGAGGAATTTAAAGGGAAGCAATTAGTCCAACACATGACAGCTGAGAGAGGCTAATGAGATGAGGAACTGAATACCACAACAAAGAAACTTAAGGAGGAGGTTCTGAAAGGCCTCTGTCAGAGCTTCTCAGCTGTCTGGTTGTGACAGTACCCCTCCCTCTACGAGTGGACTCCGGACACTCAGAACCCACCTTCTCAGGATGGGACCTATGGAAAGCCCTGATGAGACGAGAGGCCTTAATGTCCGTCACTGGGACCCACATCCTCTCCTCAGGACCATACCCCTCCCAATGAACAAGGTACTGAAGAGAACCGCGGACAAGACGAGAATCCACAATCCTAGAGACCTGAAATTCAAGATTCCCATCAACCATAATCGGAGGAGGAGGCAAAGGCGAGGGTACAATGGGTTGAACATAAGGTTTCAATAAGGACTTATGAAAAACATTATGGATCTTCCAAGTCTGAGGAAGATCAAGACGGTATGCAACAGGATTGATGACAGACAGGATTTTGTAAGGCCCAATAAACCTAGGACCCAACTTCCAGGAGGGAACCTTCAATTTGATATTCTTGGTAGACAACCACACCAGATCACCAACATTCAGGTCCGGACCAGGCACACGTCTCTTATCTGCCACACGCTTATATCTCACTCATGCTCTTTAGATTATCCTAAATCTTTTGCCAAATAGATGACAAAGACGAGGAGAATCTGTCCTCATCAGGTAAACCAGAAGACCCTCTCCCGAGAGTCCCAAACTGCGGATGAAACCCATATGCACCAAAAAATGGTGACTTATCAGAGGACTCCTGACGACGGTTATTTAAAGCAAACTCAGCAAGGGCCAAAAAAGAACACCAATCCTCCTGATTCTCCGCCACAAAACAGCGCAGATATGTCTCCAGATTCTGATTGACGCGCTCTGTCTGGCCATTCGACTGCGGGTGGAAAGCAGAAGAGAATGACAACCGAACCCCCAAGCGAGAACAGAAGGCCTTCCAGAATCTGGAAACAAACTGCGTGCCCCTATCAGAGACTATGTCTGAAGGAATACCATGCAATTTGACAATGTGATCAATAAATGCCTGCGCCAGCGTCTTGGCATTGGGCAAACCAGGAAAAGGGATGAAATGCACCATTTTGCTAAAACGGTCCACCACCACCAGAATCACAGTCTTCCCCGAGGAACGAGGCAGGTCCGTTATGAAGTCCATGGACAGATGTGTCCAAGGACGGGAAGGAATGGGTAAGGGAAGGAGAGGACCTGATGGCCGTGAATGAGGGACTTTGGCTCGAGCGCAAGTCTCGCAGGCTGCCACAAAACCCTCAACCGACTTACGAAGCGCAGGCCACCAGAATCTCCGAGCGATGAGATCCAGTGTGGCTCTTACCCCCGGGTGCCCAGCAAGGACCGTATCGTGGTGTTCTTTAAAAATCTTGTGTCTTAAAGCGAGAGGCACAAACAACCTCCCAGGAGGACAAAGATCAGGAGCCTCTGACTGGGCTGCCTGCACCTCTGCCTCCAATTCAGGAAAAAGAGCAGAGACCACCACACCTTCAGCCAAAATGGGACCCGGGTCTTCAAAATTCCCGCCTCCCGGAAAACAACGTGACAGGGCATCTGCCTTCACATTCTTAACTCCAGGGCGGAACGTGACAACAAAATTAAACCTAGAAAAGAACAAAGACCATCTGTCCTGTCTCGGGTTCAGACGCTTGGCTGACTCCAAGTAGGCCAGATTTTTATGGTCAGTAAATACGGTAATAGGGTGTCTGGCTCCCTCTAGCCAATGGCGCCATTCCTCAAAAGCCAACTTGATGGCCAACAATTCCCTATCTCCCACATCATAATTTCTCTCTGCGGAGGAGAGTTTTCTTGAGAAAAAGGCATACGGTCGCCATTTGGCAGGAGAGGAACCCTGAGACAAGACCGCCCCCACACCCACCTCAGAAGCATCAACCTCAACTATGAAGGGTAAAGAAACATCAGGTTGCACCAAGATGGGAGCGGAAGCAAAACTCTCCTTGATATCAGAAAAAGCCTTACGCGCCTCTACTGACCAAGAAGAAAAATCTACCCCCTTTCTGGTCATATCAGTGAGTGGTTTAACAATAGAAGAATAATTCAAAATGAACTTCCTGTAATAATTGGCAAAGCCCAAAAAACGCATCAGCGCCTTCTGATTCTCAGGAAGCTCCCACTCAAGCACAGCGCGGACCTTCTCGGGGTCCATGCGAAAACCAGAAGCGGAGAGAAGAAACCCCAGAAATTGAATTTCTGGAACCGCAAACACACATTTTTCCAGTTTCGCATATAATTTATTCTCCCGCAGGATGAGCAAGACCTGACGTAAATGTTCCTTATGAGTTTTGAAATCGGGAGAAAAAAATCAAAATGTCATCCAAATACACCAATACAAATTTTCCCATCAAATGATGAAAAATGCTGTTCACGAAATGCTGAAAAACGGCTGGGGCATTCATCAAACCAAAAGGCATAACCAAATTTTCAAAATGGCCCTCAGGGGTATTGAAGGCCGTCTTCCATTCGTCCCCTTCTCTGACCCTGACCAGGTTGTATGCCCCTCTTAGATCTAATTTGGAAAAGACTTTAGCCCCAACAACCTGGTTAAACAGGTCCGGGATCAGAGGAAGCGGATAAGGGTCACGAATTGTGATACTGTTCAGCTCCCTGAAATCCAGACAAGGTCTTAAAGAACCATCTTTTTTCTTAACAAAGAAAAAACCAGCGGCAACAGGTGACTTCGAGGGTCGTATGTGTCCTTTTCTCAGACTCTCAGAGATATAAGCACGCATAGCGATCCTCTCAGGTTGGGAAAGATTGTATAAACGAGATTTAGGCAGCTTGGCGTCTGGGATGAGATTAATAGGGCAATCGTACTCCCTGTGCGGGGGCAAATCCTGAACTCCACTCTCAGAGAAGACATCTGAAAATTCAGAGAGAAAAGATGGTACAGTCTTAGTAGCAACCTCAGAAACAGATGTCATGAGGCAATTCTCTCTGCAAAAGTCACTCCAACCATTTATTTGCCTCGCTTGCCAATCAATGGTGGGGTTATGTTTAGTGAGCCTGGGTAGCCCCAACACTAGAGGGGTAGGCAAACCGCTAAGGACGAAACATGACACATCCTCAACATGAGCATCACTCACAATTAAACGGATATTGTGAAATATGCCCTTTAATGATTTCTGAGAAAGTGGAGCGGAATCAATCGCAAAAACCGGAATATCCTTTCCCAAAGTGCACACCTGGAAACCATGAGCTATTGCGAATTGACTATCAATGAGATTGATCGCTGCTCCACTATCCACAAAAATCTCACAAAAAATGCTATTTCTCTCTAGCGCCACCCTAGCAGGCAGGACAAAACGGGAACTACAAGCAAACGGAAAACCTTCAATTTCCGCCTCAACCCTGCCAATAGTAACAGACGGAACATTTTTAAAAGATTTTTTCCTCTTTGTTTCTTTATTATTCCCAGAGAACTGCCTGAATCTCCTAGAGGGACAAATATTTGCCAAATGATTAATACCTCCACAACAAAAACAAACCCTCCCATGCGGGCTGAATCTTCTATTGTCAGATGCAATCAATCCCAGCTGCATGGGCTCCTGCTCAGAAGGGGCTGACAGCGACTGAGACCCCTGCGCACAGAATGGGACTGCTGCACAGTCCTGGGACCGAGTATGACAGGAAGGAGAGATCTCTCCTCTCTCTCTAAGACGCCTGTCAATACGCACGGCCTGAGACATAGCAGAGTCCAAAGAAATAGGCCTTTCATGAAAGGCAAATGCATCTTTCAATCCCTCTGAAAGACCATGGCAAAATTGACTTCGGAGTGCAGCATCATTCCAACCAGTATCAGCTGCCCATCTCCGAAATTCTGAGCAGTATATCTCTGCGGATTGTTTACCCTGGCATAAGAGACGTAGTCTAGACTCTGCCAGAGCAATACGATCCGGATCATCATATATCTGACCCAGGGCTAAAAAGAATTCATCCACTGAACGGAGGGGCCGTGGACTGAGCGTTACCCCTGAGCAGCGATATAATGATCCCCACCCTCCGTTCCTCATCACCAGAGGAATGGGGAAGAAGGCGAAAATGGAGTTTGCAAGCCTCTCTAAAACGCACAAAATTCTCACTACCCCCGGAAAACGTATCCGGGAGCGAGATCTTAGGCTCAGAACAAACTCCATGAACGCCAGCTGAACCGGTCACTTGAAGCTGAGAAAAAGTCCTGCGGAGATCAGCTACCTCCAATGAAAGACCCTGAAGGCGTTCAGCCAAAAGTGAAACTGGATCCATGCTTGAGACGGTTATGGCGGCTTATAATGTCACGGACGGTGTACAGGAAACAAGGCAAAGCAACATGCATAAATGACTCGCTGGATCCAACAGCTAAGGAACCAAAGGGAGACCCCTGCAGAAGACCTGGCACTTTCCCTGGCTGCTCAGCCTATGCAAAGATCCGAATGGTGGAGGTTTGCATATCCACGTACCTTGACTATATAACCCCTGAGCACCCTACAATAGTGAGGGGACACGACCACCGGCCCCCTACACAAGACACGGAGGGAGTCAGGGTCACCTGGGATCCAGCAAACAGAAAATAACAGATAAATGTTCAACTCTTAACTTTGTAGCAGAAAGGAGAACAAGATCAGCATGCACACACACTCCAGGAAGAAGTATAAGCCGCCCAGAAAAGCATTCTGGGGAGGAATTTAAAGGGAAGCAATTAGTCCAACACATGACAGCTGAGAGAGGCTAATGAGATGAGGAACTTGTCGTGCCTTTTCATAGGTAAATACATTGATATCCAATTCATTTTTAGTCAAGATGGATGTTCATTACCTTTAAGAGCCATGCTCCACTATAGTTACAATTTTGTAGGTCTTGAGAAGGCCAAAGTAAGGTCACACGAAGGTTTCTACTTTTTAGTGTTATTCTTCTCATGAATGTACCAGTCTGAGAAGAGGCCTTCTTATCTACTGATAAATTTATGACGGGAGTTAAAGATAAGCTCTATGCAGCTGGTGATAATTACCTATACAATTAGGCATTTATCAATGAAGCAAATATATAGTATTCATGTATTCATTTAATGAGCCTTAGTCCTTAGCATAAGACAATCAGTAGAACATATAATATATATTATACTGTTATATGTGATGAAGACAACATGTATCCAGTATATTATATATATTTCTCATTAGGAGAATCTTTGTCTCTAAAAGAGTGTCTGTGCAGATGTGTGTTTTGTAACAATTATTCACCTCTTTGGTATGAGAGGAGGTACTGATATCCCTGAGTAAACAAAGCCAGTGAAGTTATTTACGATGAACAAATAAACAGTGTGAGAAACAGTCAGAAGAGACGCCTAGAGGTCTGTCTCTAATTGTTACAAGTGTCAAATCTAATCCCTATAGCCTTGAATTAAAGCTTTTAAGGTCAATTGTATATTATACCTTTATTCAGACTTACAGAAGTTAACCCTTTATACTAGGATGCAAATAGCTTACACAGCAGTGCCACCTAGGTATGAGTAGGTGACATTACAACAGTAGCAAAAGTGCATTCTGGGTAAGGTTATGATGTCATTTCTTATCAATGATCACACCCATCCGACAATGATTGGAAACTTCCAAACTAGGAAGGTGTGTCTAACTGATAAGTTTGTGTTCATAAACCATACACAGGGGGGAAAGAGAGAGGAGAGAACAGACAAGAAAGAGGAGAGGAGAGAGAAGTGGAGCTCTCTAGAGGGGTCTATCAAGATGAAAGCCATGGTGAGATGTGCTATGATGGACCACCCAGCTTTCCTAGGAGCAGAAGTAAGATTTCTACTAGGACTTGGTAAGAGACACAGAAAATTATATTTCATCTTATTAAGACTAATTTGATAGTGTGGGTGAAATTATACCATCTAGATTGGCGAATAAATAAATAATTAAATTAATTGATCATCTCCATATTGAGATGTAGTTTTAGGATATTATGAGGCTTCATTCTACCTGCAGAAGAATCAAGACTCATAATCTAGCAAAGCATTAAATAATTGCTTAGATATATATATATATATATATATACATATATATATATAATATATATTGATAGAACATTCTTCGCCAAGCTAAGTGATGGATTCCCACAGGAAAGACTTATTTCAAGTCCTTTCCATTTAAGATATGGTCTAGCAAAGATCCTATATCCCTGTCATTTGTCTTAATAGTCTTACCAAAGTTATATGTGTGAAAATAGTCCAGGATGGGGCGGAAGGATACAGTTATCTCTTCTAGTTATATCCTTGAATGGGTTTGCCCATGCCTGAAGTCATGTGACGTGTAGTTGGTTAGAGGGGGGTGGAATGTATTTAGCATTCCATATTAATGTCTAGGATTAGACATGCCTGTCCTGATATCATGAGGTTTTCTCTGAACAGAGGTAATATATATATATATATAAATCATGTTCCTATTTGATATCCTAACCTAATAATAGCTTTGTTATAATGTGACAAGTTATTTCCACTCACATGTATTGTTAAGCTTGTAATGCTTTATATTAACGCTATATATATTCATTTGCATGTCTCATTGTGTTTATTTACTTATATATGTTTATAACCTTGTATCCAATAAATCTGCATATTTTTATAAACCTGTGTATTATTGTATAATGCAGAACTACATGTTTTATCATTAACGTCATCTCACGTCAAAAAGAACTTATTTATCTGAGGAAATAGTCGGCCTCAGATGTGAATTGTATAAATTAGGTTGTCTACGATTCACCAGGTCATGATTTTAAGAATTTATGAAACATTTTATAAATTTAATTTTTTTATAATTAATAATTTTTATGACCATAATTAATAATTCTTAATTGAATTATTACCACCCGACAAACTGAATACCACAACAAAGAAACTCAAGGAGGAGGTTCTGAAAGGCCTCTGTCAGAGCTTCTCAGCTGTCTGGTTGTGACACTCATAGACCACTTCAACAACAAATTTGCAGATTTGTATACCCCTAAGCAAAACATCTGCGTAGACGAGTCCCTTCAGTGGCGTACATACCAGGGTCGCAGGGGTCGCAGTTGCGACCGGGCCCGGCACTCCAGGGGGCCCGGCCGCCTGTGGACCCCCCCCAGGCCGCTGGCAGGGCTCCCGCTGTACTCAGATGTAATGGAGCGCTCTGGTGGGGCCCGGCATGAAGTACAGTGGCAATTTCGGGCCCCATCAGAGCGCTCCATGCCACCATTACATGTATAATATGGGGGGTGGGGGGGCCAGAGGGTCAAGTAAGGGAGGGGGGGGGGGGCATGCACTCACACACACAGGGCCGGCAGTTCCGTTTCTAGTGAAGCAGGGAAACCTCTCTGCTCCCTGCTTCACTGATCTTCAGAGCTCAGGAGCTCCCCCTGCTGGCCCCAGATCGCGCTGCTGCCTGTCACTGTGGGAGGAGACCTAAAAACCCGGCAAGCTGCCTACTCTCCTCAGGGAAGAAGGTAAGTATGTAAGATTTTTTTTTTTCTAATGCTGCAGACTGGGGGCAGAGGGGCAGAGGGGCAGGGGGGGGGATTGATGGGAACAACTAGAGTGAGGGGGCACAAAAGTTGGCATCTCTACTGAGGGGCACCTAATCTGCCATAACTAATTTGAGGGGGCACCTAATGTGGCATAACTACTGTGAGGGGGCACATATAAAGGCATAACTATGAGGGGGCACATATGAAGCCATAACTACTGTGACGGGGCATGTAAGGCTACTTTCACACTAGCGTTCGATCGGATCCGTTCTGAACGGATCCGATCATATTAATGCAGACGGAGGCTCCGTTCAGTACGGATCCGTCTGCATTAATAACTTAGAAAAAATTCTAAGTGTGAAAGCAGCCTGAGCGGATCCGTTCAAACTTTCAATGTAAAGTCAATGGGGGACGGATCCGCTTGAAGATTGAGCCATATGGGCTCATCTTCAAGCGGATCCGTTCCCATTGACTTACATTGTAAGTCTGAACAGATCCGCTCACCTCCGCACGGCCAGGCGGACAGCTGAACGCTGCAAGCAGCGTTCAGCTGTCCGCCTGTCCGTGCGGAGGCGAGCGGAGCGGAGGCTGAACGCCGCCAGACTGATGCAGTCTGAGCGGATCCGCTCCATTCAGACTGCATCAGGGCTGGACGGAGGCGTTCGGGTCCGCTCGTGAGCTCCTTCAAACGGAGCTCACGAGCGGACCGACGAACGCTAGTGTGAAAGGAGCCTAATCTGGCATAACCAATGTGAGGGGCACATATGTGAGCATATCTAATGTGAGGGGCACATAATCTGGCATAACCACTCTGAGGGGACACATATCTGGGCAAATTTACTTTGAGGGGGCACATAACCGGGCATAAATACTGTGAAGGGGCACATAATCTGGCATTATTACTGTGAGAGGACACGTAATCTGGCATAACCACTCTGAGGGGGGCACATATGTGGGCATATTTACTTTGAGGGGGCACATAACTGGGCATAAATACTGTGAGGGGCACATAATCTGGCATTACTACTGTAAGGGGCATATAATCTAGCGTTACTAGGTGAGGGGCACATAGTCTGGCATTAATACTGTGAGGGGGCACATAATCTGGCATTACTACTGTAAGGGGACACATATTTGGCATAACTACTATGAGGGGGCACATATATGGGCATAATTACTGTGACGGGAACAAAGGTGGGCATAACTACTGTGAGGGGCCACAAGGTGGGCATTAGTACCGTGTGGTTGCACTTAGGGGAAATGTCCTAGATTACTCTGCTACACATTGGCATGGCTCAGTCTTACAGGCCAGCTGGTGATTTCACAGGGGCAGTCACCATCCCTTCCTTATGTGATTATTCTTTTTTTCTCACCACAGGGACCTTGTTCTGAATCCAGTGGACATCACGCCGACGCCAGCGACACCCTGGATGAGGTAGGACCAGATTTTATTAGGACTAGGTGAGTGTAGCCATGCATTGGGCTTAGGGCTCTTTAACACAAGCGGATCCCGTGCGAGGAATCCGCTGCGTAAATGAGAGCCAAGCCCCGTTCCGGACAGCAGAGACACAGAGCATTAACATGACTGATTATGCTCCGTGCCTCTCTGTGATCTCTTTACTACAAAATCACAGAGACATAAAGTTGTCACCGTGATTTTGTCGTAAAAAGATCACAGTCAATCATGTCACTGCTCCGTGTCTCTGCTGTCTAGAATGGGGCTTGGCACTCAGTCACGCCGCGGATTAGCCGCACGGAAAGAGCCCTTAGTAAAAAAAATCTGCCGGTTCTTTGAAAAAATGTTTTCACTGTGGCCCATAACACTATAGTTACACCACTGGTAGGGGAGGTAGTGGGGGGGGGGCTAGGAGGCAGGTTGGGGGGGGGGCGACGGGGAGGGGGCCCCATAGATCAGTTTCGCACCGGGGCCCCATGGATTGTGTGTACGCCACTGAGTCCCTTATACATTTTACCGGGCGCCTTGGCTTCAAACAATACATCCCAAGCAAGCGCGCCCGGTATGGGTTCAAATTGTATAAGCTCTGTGAAAGGGCCACAGGCTATACCCACAAATTTCGGATCTATGAGGGTAAAGATCAGACCCTGGAGCCGGTCGGTTGCCCTGACTACCTGGGGAGCAGTGGGAAGACAGTCTGGGACTTGGTGTCACCCTTTTTGGCAAGGGGTACCATCTTTATGTGGACAATTTTTACACAAGTGTGCCCCTCTTCAGGCATTTATTCCTAAAACAGATTGGCTGCTGTGGCACCGCGCGACCCAGTCGCAGGGGCTTCCCCCAACGGCTCGTTACCACCCGTCTTGCAAGGGGGGAGAGGGCTGCCTTGTGTAATGAAGAACTGCTCGCGGTGAAATGGAGAGACAAGCGTGACGTTTACACGCTCTCCTCCATTCACGCAGACATGACAATACAAATTGAACGAGCAACCAGTTTCATTGAAAGCCCCTCTGTGTCCACGACTATAATTCGCTCATGGGAGGGGTTGACTTCAATGACCAGATGTTGGCTCCGTATTTAGTTTCCTGACGCACCAGACGCTGGTATAAGAAGGTGTCTGTATATTTAATTCAATTGGCTGCATATAATAGTTTTGTTCTCTATAGTAAGGCTGGGAGAACAGGATCCTTCCTCAAATTTCAGGAAGAGATCATCGAGAACCTCCTGTATACTGGAGGTTCCGTGGCCCCATCCACCAGTGTAGTGAGCCGTCTACACGAGCGACATTTCCCCAATGTCGTTGCTGGTACCTCAACCCAACCGTCACCCCGAAAAAGATGTTGTGTCTGTAGCAGGAGTGGAATAAGGCGTGACACCCGCTATTTCTGTCCTGACTGCCCTGACCACCCTGCCCTATGCTTTGGGGAGTGTTTCCGGAAGTACCACACACAGGTACACTTAGCATAGGGATCACATCTCACAGGACAGGCACACAGGGCTATTAGGGCCCATTCACACAGAGCTGCTGCAAACCTCTCCTTTCACCTGGGACAAAGTGCATAATGTACTTCGCCACATCTTTGAGCAATTTGCGCTTTGCACATTGTCCCATGGGGAAGGAGAGGTTTGTCCTATAAAGGTAAAAAAAAAAAATCACCAGTAATCAAAAAAGTTAACGTTCTGTTCAAAAAGTTAAATAAAGTTTATATGTTCCGTTTAAATGTTATTATAAAGTTAATAAATTTATTGGGTTGCGGCCTGGTTTTTTAATTTAATTAAATTTTTTTGTACCTTCCAGGTGGACCAACCGATCGACTAGCTGCAGTACTGATGTGCATTCTGACAGAAGCATTGCGCTGCTGTCAGATTGCACAAAAGTCGTGTATGCGGCGCTGCAAGACGAGATTTCTCCTCTGCAGTAAAAGATAAGTTTTCCGAGGCATATGAGCTGAGGAGGCGGCGGTGTTCATATGCTTTGGCAAAACACTTTGTATATAAAAATAATATACAAAGTGATTTATTCATCCACATCGATTGATGTGAATGGAGAAATTGGGTTTGCCAGGGCATACGAGCTAAGTGGGTATGGATGTTGGGCGGAGCTCCTATGTCCTGGCAGACGCCTTTCCCCTCCTTTTTTTTTTTTTTGGGCAGAGATTTTTTCATCCAAATTGATCGATGCGAATGAAGAAATCTGTGCCGTTCATTTTTTCTTTCAGCCCAGAGGCTGAACGGAAAAAAAAATCTCATTACCTGTATGCTCAATATAAGGAGAATAGCAGAAACTCTTAATGCTGGCCATACATGTAATGATTGCGGAGACCCTCAAATGCCAGGGCAGTACAAACACCCCACAAATGACCCCATTTTGGAAAGAAGACATCCCAAGGTATTCGCTGAGGGGCATATTGAGTCCATGAAAGATTGAAATTTTTGTCTCAAGTTAGCGGAAAGGGAGACTTTGTGAGAAAAATAAATAAATAAAAAAATTCCGCTAACTTGTGCCCAAATTTTTTTTTCTATGAACTCGCCAGGCCCCTCATTGAATACCTTGGGGTGTCTTCTTTCCAAAATGGGGTCACATGTGGGGTATTTATACTGCCGTGGCTTTTTAGGGGCCCTAAAGCGTGAGAAGAAGTCTGGGATCCAAAAGTCTAAAAATGCCCTCCTAAAAGGAATTTGGGCACCTTTGCGCATCTAGGCTGCAAAAAAGTGTCACACATGTGGTATCGCCGTACTCGGGAGAAGTTGGGGAATGTGTTTTGGGGTGTCATTTTACATATACCCATGCTGGGTGAGATAAATATCTTGGTCAAATGCCAACTTTGTATAAAAAAATGGGAAATGTTGTCTTTTGCCGAGATATTTCTCTCACCCAGCATGGGTATATGTAAAAAGACACCCCAAAACACATTGCCCTACTTCTTCTGAGTACGGTGACACCACATGTGTGACACTTTTTTGCAGCCTAGGTGGGCAAATGGGCCCACATTCCAAAGAGCACCTTTCGGATTTCACAGGGCATTTTTTACAGATTTTGATTTCAAACTACTTCTCACGCATTTGGGCCCCTAAAATGCCAGGGCAGTATAACTACCCCACAAGTGACTCCATTTTGGAAAGAAGACACCCCAAGGTATTTCATGATGGGCATAGTGAGTTCATGGAAGTTTTTATTTTTTGACACAAGTTAGTGGAATATGAGACTTTGTAAGGAAAAATAAAAAAAATCATAATTTTCCGCTAACTTGTGACAAAAAATAAAAAGTTCTATGAACTCACTATGCCCATCAGCGAATACCTTAGGGTGTCTACTTTCCAAAATGGGGTGATTTGTGGGGGTTTTCTGCTGTTTGGGCATTGTAGAACCTCAGGAAACATGACAGGTGCTCAGAAAGTCAGAGCTGCTTCAAAAAGGGGAAATTCACATTTTTGTACCATAGTTTGTAAACGCTATAACTTTTACCCAAACCATTTTTTTTTTTACCCAAACATTTTTTTTATCAAAGACATCTAGAACAATAAATTTAGCGAAAAATTTATATATGGATGTCGTTTCTTTTGAAAAATTTTACAACTGAAAGTGAAAAATGTCATTATTTTGCAAAAAGTTCGTTAAATTTCGATTAATAACAAAAAAAGTAAAAATGGCAGCAGCAATGAAATACCACCAAATGAAAGCTCTATTAGTGAGAAGAAAAGGAGGTAAAATTCATTTGGGTGGTAAGTTGCATGACCGAGCAATAAACGGTGAAAGTAGTGTAGTGCAGAATTGTAAAAAGTGGTCTGGTCATTAAGGGTGTTTAAGCTAGGAGGGCTGAGGTGGTTAACAGTGACTTTTAACAATGGCCTCCCATTTAACAGTGACCTTGACAGAGTCTGCCCTTTTAAAAGTGACTTTGACAAAGACCTCCCTTTTAACAGTGACTAGAACAGTGGCCGCCCCTTTAAGGGTGACTTGGAACAGTGCCCTCCCCTTTAAGAGTGAGTTAAACAGTGCCCTCCCCTTTAAAAGTGACTTTGACAAAGACCTCCCTTTTAACAGTAACAAGAACAGTGGCCGCCCCTTTAAGAGTGACTTGGAACAGTGCCCTCCCCTTTAAGAGTGAGTTGAACAGTGCCCTCCCCTTTGACAGTCACTTTGACAAAGACCTCTCCTTTAATAGTGACTTGGAACTGTGGCCGCCCCTTTAAGAGTGAGTTGAACAGTGCCCTCCCCTTTAACAGTGACTTTGACAAAGACCTCCCCTTTAACAGTGACTTGAACAGTGGCCGCACCTTTAACAGTGAGTTGAACAGTGGCCTCACCTTTAACAGTGACATACTTGTTAGGTAGAATTACTTACAGTGATCAAATATTCCATCTCTTCTGGGTCAAAATAGCTTTTTGCCATTTTCGTCTGTAGAATGTCTTTCTCCACTCTTCTCGCGATTCAAAGACAGGCACGCACGTACAGCGTACAGACGCACAAACACGATTATTTAAATTGCGTATTATCGCGATAACGAACCAAACAGTAGACTGTATAGGCATTAGGCAGTCAAATTTCATATTGGTACCTTGGTCTAAGTTGTATTCGCGTACGAATGAAACTTAAGGTTATATTAACGAAGTTAACGAATATGGAATATAGCAGTGCTAAGTTGAAATCGCAATGCGATTAATTCAAGTTCTATAAACCGCAGTGCGATTTCAACTTAGAACTTCTGCCGACTTCCGTGCTCATGGAGCGTCCCCATCACCATGGGAACGACTCCATGCTAGAATGTACTGTCGGATTTGAGAAAGTTGAAATTGCAATGCGATTAATTCAAGTTCCCTTACGTCCTACCAGCAGCACAGATGGGGGTTAACTGCCCCCCGTGGACTGGTAGGACCGGCGGAATTTTTAATGAGCCCAAAGACCTAAACCAATAAAAGAACTCCAGCTCCCTTAAAGGGAGGGGTTCATCCCCCAGCCCACCGTGTTTTTTTCTGTCCTTTGGACAGGTGGACTGGCGAGTCTTCTCCCTGGTTTATTTATTTTAGACAGGGTGTTTTGGGACGTTAGCGTGACCTGAGAAGGTCTCCTTTAGTCCCCTATGGGGGATGCGCTTATTTTTTTGCGCCCCATTGCAGTGTGGTTTCACCTGCTCACAGTTCATCCCTCTGTCTTCTCCCCTGCGATAGCCGGCAGCGCTCCGAAGCTTGCCTGGGCGCCGCCATAACCGGAAGTGACGCGGACCTAGCCGCGACGTCACTTCCGGTTTCCCCGGCGTCTGCCGAACGGGGTTCGGCTGTTGTTTTTCTTATGCGCAGGGGGGAATAGGTGATGGGGGGACACTCTCACTTAGGCTTAGGCCTTCTTTTCCCCTTTTTAACAAGGGAAGGCTGTTTTGTATAGCTGTTTCAGGGGGAGGTTTTAGCCCTGAGCTTCACCACTCCCCTGGACGGAGCTATCCTATTTAAGCTCCCTGATTCCCTCAGTCGGTCTCTGGCTGCGCTGCTTTAACAAGCTAGCTCCAGAGTCTCCTGTCATTTGTGAGACATTGCCTTCAGACCGGTCTTTTTTGCTTTAACAGCTATCTTTGCTCTCTCCTCTGGTTCGTGCTAATCTGGAGGGTTTTTTCTTTATTTCCAATGATGTTAAAATTTCTCTCCTTTTGTTTCCTTGTAGCTATGGCCTCTCCTGCAGAGCCCGATCAGCCACGGAAATTAGCCGCCAAGAGGAGACACCTGGCTTGCTATGATTGCAATACGCCTCTTGAGGACAGCTGCCCATTTTCCAGATGTAACAGCTGTCGTTCCGCCACTGCTACTGAGCCTTCAATGCAGGATATGTACCAGTGGGCTAAGACTTATGTCGACGACTCCATCAAGGGGGTCGTAAGTCTCCTTAACGAGAGACTACCCGTTCCCTCCCATATACCTATGGAGGTGCCCGCCCCCACCGATAGGCCTATGCCCCTTTCTGTGGGGTCATCTTCCTCGGATGAGGAAGAAGCGACTTCTGGCTTCTTTCCGCCGGAAAAGACCCAGAAGCTTCTAAGGTCCATCAGGTCGGGGGACCATGATGTTGACGTAGGGGAGTCTTCCGATCCCGCCTGCCGGACCCAGCGGGTCTTTAGGGCAGATGAGACCCTTCTCTCTGTGATGCGCACGGAGTGGAAAAAGCCAGAAAAAGGCCCAGTCCTTACCAGGAAGTTCAAACAAATGTTTCCTATGGCTATACCCTTAGTGGAATCATGGGGTTCCATTCCTAAGGTGGACATGGCGATTGCCAAGTTGTCCAGGCGCACTCTGGTCCCTGCAGATGATGGGTCTAGCCTGCAGGACCCCCTAGATAGGAGGGCAGAGTGCACCCTCAGAAGAGGTTACTCGGCGGCCGCAGCCTCGGCCTCGACTTCTATTGCTGCCACAGAGGTCTCCTCCTTCCTCAGAACCAAGCTGAACCAGATCCAGACGGATGTTGACCAGAGTGTCTCTCGGGATGATATCCTCGCTGCCTTTAAGTCCGTCAACCTAGCCATGGATTTTCTCTGTGACACAGCTCAACTCCAATTAAAATTGGCGGCCAAGACTATGGCTTTAGTGTCTGCCGCCAGGAGACCTCTGTGGCTCAAACCGTGGAACGCGGATAACGCGTCCAAATACAACCTCTGTGGGCTCCCCTTTGAACCGAATCGTCTATTCGGATCTGAGCTAGACACCATTATGGAGGGTCTATCAGACAAAAAGGGGAAGAGCCTTCCCCAACAGCCCTTTCGAGGCAGGGGAAGACAAGCCCGCGGAGGCCGACCAGGACAGCAGGGACGTAAGGATTGGGGGGGACCGCCTAGAAAGTTTTCTAGGCGTTCCCGCAAACCCACCAGGGAGGCAAAGCCCTCCTGACTATGGGCCTCTCAGAGGCTCTTGGATAAACCCTGCTATCCCTGCCGTTACGCCTCTGGATTTTCCCGTACCCCTCCCCCACCTTTCTGTGGGGGGGCGTCTTCTCCACTTCAGCCACGTATGGGCCCAGGAAATCCGGGACCCCTGGGTCCAAAATATAGTAGCCGTCGGCTATCTAATAGACCTTATTTCTCCCCCCCCAGGAAGATTCATTGCCACACGCAGTTTTTTGCCAACCAGGCAAAGGGTCTTGGAAGCCTATATCCAAGACTACCTTTCCAAGGGAGCCCTGGAGGAGGTACCGGCAGGGGAGAAGGGTCTAGGGATTTATTCTCCAGTTTTCCTGGTACCCAAAAAGACAGGAGATCTTCGGATGATTATAGATTTGAGATTTCTCAATCGTTTCATAAGGAGGACCAGGTTCCGTATGGAAACCATAAGGTCAGTCAGCCACCTCCTCAACCCTGGGGATGTGATGGCTACTCTGGACCTCAAAGATGCTTACCTCCACATCCCGATCCATCCTTCCTCCCGGAAGTTTCTCAGGATCGCGGTCCAGATATCAGGAGTGTGCAAACATTTCCAGTTTGCCGCCCTTCCCTTCGGAATCTCGTCTGCCCCCCTGATCTTCACCAAGGTGGTAGTATCGGTTGTGGCAGCATTGAGACTCCAAGGTCTGACCATTGTCCCTTACCTGGACGACTGGCTTCTTTTAGCCCCTTCAGTCCCGCTACTTTCCCACCATCTTCATGTCGCAATTTCTTTTCTGCTCCGCCTAGGCTGGATAGTCAACTGGTCGAAGTCGAACGTGAGCCCTTCGACTTCTATCCATTATCTGGGATTCATAATCGACTCTCTGCAGATGTCCCTCCAGTTGACACCGGAAAGAAGAATGCGGATTCAGGACCTAGCAAGGTTCCTTTATGTACCACGACGAGTCTCCATACGGACCCTCATGAAGATGGTGGGGCTCATGTCAGCGGCTGCGGATGCAGTCCCTTGGGCTTTATGGCACCTCCGACCTCTTCAATCGGAGGTCTTAAGCAAATGGAACGGCAGCCCCAAGGGGCTAGATTCCCTGTGCTCCCTATCCAACCAAACCCGGAATTCCCTCAGATGGTGGTTCCATCTACCAGAAGGGAAGTCTATGACCCAACCAGCTTGGCTCATATTGACCACGGACGCGTCCCTTGTAGGCTGGGGCGCTCATCTAGACGGGTCCCCAGTTCGGGGATCCTGGTCTCCTCAGGAGCGGCATCTTTCTTCAAACCTCCGCGAGATGCGTGCTATCCGGCTAGCCCTCCTTCACTTCGCCCCTTGGATTCGGGGCAAAGCAGTGAAAGTCCAGTCAGACAATATGACTGCCGTGCTTTATATAAACAAGCAGGGAGGCACAAGATCCATACCCCTTCTTTTAGAGATTGGGGTAATTCTTCGGTGGGCAGAGCTGAACCTATCCCATCTATCCGCCACTCACATCAGAGGCTCCCTCAATGTCATCGCGGACCGCCTAAGTCGCGGCCTACCGACCATGGAATGGTCATTACATCCGGAGATCTTCAAACAATTAGTCCTCAGGTGGGGGATGCCAGAGGTGGATCTCATGGCAACCAAGTTCAACGCCAAGGTACAGAGGTTCTGTTCCCTTTACAGGGAGGACAACCCCCTGGCGATAGATGCTCTGACAATACCGTGGAGGTTCAGGCTGGCGTACATCTTCCCTCCCTTTTCCATGATTCCGAGGGTATTGATGAAAATCCGTCAGGATCAGGCCTCGGTAATAGCCATCATACCGTTTTGGCCCAGGAGATCCTGGTTTACCCAGCTCATTCAGATGAGTCGGGGACAATATTGGAGACTCCCCCCGGAGCAGACCCTGGTGTCGTGGGACACTCATCTCTGCCCAGATCTGCACAGATTCAACCTGACAGCCTGGAGGTTGACCAGTCCCTTCCCAGAGTAGAAGGGCTCTCTGAGTCGGTCCTGAGAACATTATCGCATTCCAGAGCAGAGTCTACCAGAAAGGCCTACTCCCGGATTATGAGGATCTTCACCTCTTGGTGTAGCTCCAATCAGGTGGCGTTTGCAGATCCGCCCCTCGCAGCGATCCTACAGTTCCTTCAGGATGGGATAGACAGAGGTCTCTCCCCTTCTACCCTGAAGGTCCAAGTATTTGCCATCTCGGCCTGTCTTAACAGACCATATTCTCGGGACCCGCTCATCAAGCGCTTCCTTAAAGGAGCGGAAAGATTGAAGCCTACAATACTGAGACCCGTTCCTCAATGGGATTTGTCAGTTGTTCTTAGGGGGCTAGCATCTCCCCCCTTTGAACCCTTGGAGGAGGCAAGTTTTAAACTCTTAACACTTAAGATGGTTTTTCTTCTGGCCATAACTTCGGCCAAAAGAGTTTCGGAGCTTCAAGCTTTCTCCGCGTTATACCCTTATACCATGTTTTTACAGGATAGGGTCCTTTTGAAATTTCTACCTTACTTTAGACCTAAGGTTTCTACCTTTCAAAATATTAATCAGGTAGTCTCTCTTCCTGTATTACTCTCTGCCTCCTCCCCAGATGCTCCTGTCCGACATCCACTGGACATAGCTAGATGCCTTCAGATCTATGTGGATAGATCCAAAGAGTTCAGGATGGATGAAAATCTCTTTATCCTGTTTGCCGGTAAGTCAAAAGGCCGTAAAGCGTCTAAGACGACCATTAGTCGCTGGGTTAAGGAAGCCATTAGGGAAGCCTTCATTTCCCAAGCCTTAGATCCTCCGGAGTTTGTGAGGGCCCATTCTACAAGGGCCGTAGCTACCTCTGTGGCGGAAAGAAATCTTCTCCCCCTAGAGTTGATCTGCAAGGCAGCTTCCTGGAGCTCGGAGTCTACCTTCATCTCCCATTATAGGATCGATGCTAGGATATCTGAGTTCTCGGCCTTTGGGCAGACAGTCCTTACTTCTGCCGAGCATGAGGACCCTCCCTAGGGGATTCTTCTTGCTATCTCCCCATCTGTGCTGCTGGTAGGACGTAAGGGAATCGTTAATTTCTAACGATAATTTGTTTTCCCTTAGTCCTAACAGCAGCACACAAATTTCCCGCTCTAAAGTACTTTTTTTCTTGTGACATACACGGTGGGCTGGGGGATGAACCCCTCCCTTTAAGGGAGCTGGAGTTCTTTTATTGGTTTAGGTCTTTGGGCTCATTAAAAATTCCGCCGGTCCTACCAGTCCACGGGGGGCAGTTAACCCCCATCTGTGCTGCTGTTAGGACTAAGGGAAAACAAATTATCGTTAGAAATTAACGATTCTATAAATCGCATTGAGATTTCATCTTAGAACTTCTGCCGACTTCCGTGCTCATGGAGCGTCCCCATCACCATGGGAACGACTCCATGCTAGAATGTACTGTCGGGTTTGAGAAAGTTGAAATCGCAATGCGATTAATTCAAGTTCTATAAATCGCATTGCGATTTCAACTTACCACACTCTGCGTCAACTACGTAATTTTCCATGGGTGTTTTGCCATGGATCCCTCTCCGGCATGCCACAGTCCAGGTGTTAGTCCCCTTGAAACAACTTTTCCATCACTATTGTGGCCACAAACCGTCCCTGTGGGTTTTCAAATTCGCCTTCCTATTGAAGTCTATTGCGGTTCGCACGTTTGCGGAAATTCACGTTCGCCGTTCGTGAATAGAAATTTTTATGTTCGCGACACCTCTATTTGGTGGGCGCTGGATGAAGCTGGACGACGTCTGTAGGGTAACGGAAGCCGCGCGTCAGGTCCTGAGCTTATACTTGTGCAGCAGCTGATATTGTAACACCCCAGAGTTATGTTACTAAATTCTTTTACCCCGCTACAACCTGTTAGGTGTATCTGCATTGTCATCCGGTGTAATTTAACATCACATCCTCACAAATGTGCATTATAATCCTTGTTAAATATATTTTCCTGTAATTTCCATGTACACCAGCAGGTGGCAGCAATGTGTTTACCAGGGACTTAGTTCAGTTTAGTGTATCTAGACTGGAATAGCTCATTCCAGTTTAGCTCCCCCCTCTTTGAGGAGGTGTGGAATGTTCCCACATCCTACCTCATGAGTGGGGAAGGAAGTTAGAGTGAGTGTGCCAGCCACCCCTGCTAGGGGAAGGTTGTGCAAGTAGGAGCTCCCAGTTCTAGGGATCCCAACCCAGTATCTCGTCTCGGCTGAGCACAAAGAACATTATTCCCAGTCTGAGCCTTTCAGCCTCAGCTGGTGGAAAGCAAGCAGCCACCTCCAGAACTCCAGGAAGAACCATACCCTGTGAGCATAACTGTGAGTACCGTCCAGAAACCAGGAGAAGCCAAATTCCTCCTCAGCTAGTCAGTCCGATACACAGCAGAAGATAGTAATTCCTGCCATATTCTCCAGGCATATGATAGAAGCAGAAGACAGATTCCTGCCATACATTGCCAATACTTGCTGGGACCAAGGACTATTGCTGTATCTCTTAATCTGTGGATTAATGCTGCATCTAGTAAAGACCAGTTTGAATTACACTCACCTAAAGAATTATTAGGAACACCATACTAATACGGTGTTGGACCCCCTTTTGCCTTCAGAACTGCCTAAATTCTATGTGGCATTGATTCAACAAGGTGCTGATAGCATTCTTTAGAAATGTTGGCCCATATTGATAGGATAGCATCTTGCAGTTGATGGAGATTTGAGGGATGCACATCCAGGGCACGAAGCTCCCGTTCCACCACATCCCAAAGATGCTCTATTGGGTTGAGATCTGGTGACTGTGGGGGACATTTTAGTACAGTGAACTCATTGTCATGTTCAAGAAACCAATTTGAAAGGATTCGAGCTTTGTAACATGGTGCATTATCCTGCTGGAAGTAGCCTTTAGAGGATGGGTACATGGTGGTCATGAAGGGATGCACATGGTCAGAAACAATGCTCAGGTAGCCCGTGGCATTTAAACGATGGCCAATTGGCACTATGGGGCCTAAAGTGTGCCCAGAAAACATTCCCCACACCATTACACCACCACCAGCCTGCACAGTGGTAACAAGGTATGATGGATACATGTTCTCATTCTGTTTACGCCAAATTTGGACTCTACCATTTGAATGTCTCAACAGAAATCGAGACTCATCAGACCAGGCAACATTTTTCCAGTCTTCAACAGTCCAATTTTGGTGAGCTCGTGCAAATTGTAGCCTCTTTTTCCTATTTGTAGTGGAGATGAGTGGTACCCGGTGGGGTCTTCTGCTGTTGTAGCCCATCCGCCTCAAGGTTGTGCGTGTTGTGGCTTCACAAATGCTTTGATGCATACCTTGGTTGTACCGAGTGGTTATTTCAGTCAACGTTGCTCTTCTATCAGCTTGAATCAGTCGGCCCATTCTCCTCTGACCTCTAGCATCAACAAGGCATTTTCGGCCACAGGACTGCCGCATATGGATGTTTTTCCCTTTTCACACTATTCTTTGTAAACCCTAGAAATGGTTGTGCGTGAAAATCCCAGTAACTGAGCAGATTGTGAAATACTCAGACCGGCCTGTCTGGCACAAACAACCATGCCACGCTCAAAATTGCTTAAATCCCCTTTCTTTCCCATTCTGACATTCAGTTTGGAGTTCAGGAGATTGTCTTGACCAGGACCACAACCCTACATGCATTGAAGCAACTGCCATGTTATTGGTTGACTAGATAATCGCATTAATGAGAAATAGAACAGGTGTTCCTAATAATTCTTTAGGTGAGTGTATATTCCAAGTCTGGATCTCATTCATTGCTACCAAATCCCTCAATTACTCCTACTAGCAACACTCATCTTATTGCAAGTGAGCCAGGATCCAGGAGTCCAGCCGTACCAAGATAGGAGACACCGTTGACACCCTTACCACTACCACACAGAGACATTACACCACTCTGGCATTCCTAACTTGGTACGTGAGTTGGAACACCTTAAAGGGCCCTGAGACTGTACCCTGCGCACACTGCAATTGGCGTCACGAACAAAAACTATTAACTATCATTTACACCTGACCCAGTCATTGCATATTATAGCGTCAGAGTGCATTATTCCAATCCAGCTTACTGCAATATCAGTCCGTGTCCCGGCAGGGGAGGGATCTGTCTGCTCGATCCGTGTCCCGGCAGGGGAGGGATCTGTCTGCTCGATCCATGTCCCGGCAGGGGAGGGATCTGTCTGCTCGATCCATGTCCTGGCAGGGGAGAGATCTGTCTGCTCGATCCGTGTCCCGGCAGGGGAAGGGGGGATCTGTCTGCTCGATTCGCTCTGAAATGGCTGATAACAGAGAGCAATAGATGGTATCCAGTAGAAATAGTGCGCACAATAGTGCATGCTTCTTGCTGAGGAAACCCCTTCCCCCCCACTTTTTGCCCTTTTCTTAGTAAATCTCTCTTGAGTTTTACAGAGGGAAGTGCAGGGCTGGGGAGGTAATGGGGGATTATGAGGCGTGCTGCAGGGTGGTCTCGTTGTGTTGTTTGCGGCTGGTATGAATTGCTCTTTCTCTCCTGCATGGGTCAATTGACGCCTCAAGTATGTCAGTTTGGCCTTGCTGGTCATCCAGAATGTATCCCTCATCCTCAGCATTTAATATGCCCGCACCAAGTATAAAAGTTCCGTAGGCGGCGCTCACCTGGTCAGTCTTGCAGTGGAAGCACGGACGGTGCTTGGAAGGGGCACCAGTTGCAAACTGTATAAAAATAAGACGGGATGTCCAGCTTTCCAAAAAAGACGTTGGTCTTTATTCCAAAATAACACAGGATAAAAGACAATCCAACACGGCAAGCAGGTCTACATGTTTCGGATGCTCTAATACTGATCCTTATTCATGACACATTGGTTGCTGAATGGCTACATACCTAAATAGCTGAACTTCCTAGCACTCGCAGATGGTTTGGATTAGCAGGAGTGGACACACAAATTGGCTTCCGCCTACTATCCAAATGCCATGTGAGTATAAGGGCAAAGATACATAGAGAAATAATCCTGCTAATCCAAACCATCTGCTTTAATAGAGTTGCCAGGGTCTCGGCTGCACTCCTGTTCCTGTCCCGACACATCAGGGAGTGCTCCTCGGCCAGCACTGGCCCGTCTCAGCCAATGATTGTTATTTATAGCTGTGGCGAAACCAACCTCGCCACTGGGTTTTGGAGGGGCCTGGCTACTAGCCTCTTTCCCCAGGATTATGGCCCACACTATCTTTGAAGGAGAAGACAGACCGGCCACACAGCTTAAATCTGTGGAACTGTTTTGGGCAGGAAAGCCATGCTTGCGGCCGGCCAAATGTGACTTCCATGGAATTCGGAACCCCTGCTCGGATCTGGGTGCTTTTTGGATATGTTGTTCACCCAGATCAGAGCTATCCATGGATGTATACATTATGGGGATATGTGGGGTTTTGGGGTGTTTTCTGTGTTTTGGGGAGAAATGTGTGTTTTCTGTCTGTGAGTGATTAAGTTAGCCCATTACGTTTGGTAATCAATGCTTGTGTGTTCAAATAAAGAGAGTTCCTGTTTTACCCCTTTACCAAGTTGAGGCTGGTGTTTGGGTAACTGATCGACACTGGGGGATTGCTATACGCTGAAGATTTGCTATACTCCCCTGGCATAACTACTAGCTCTTGTAAGAGCTGTTCCTGCTCTCGGGATTTAGGAGAGGTTCACCCACTGGAGCCTGGAGCCTTGTCGTAGGTCCAGGGTGGGTAGGAGACGGTGAGACCTCAACCAAGCTTCGGCGGTTCGTGGGGTCTGCAGTGCGTACGGTGTCAAGTGGAGTGCTTGGAGTCCTAAGAAAGCACTAGGAGCATCTATCGACGGAGGTACCCCGTCGGGGTGCCAGGAGATCCATTACAATAGCCTTTCCTGCCATGTCAGAACAGGAAGTTAAGCGTATCGGGGACCCAGGCACCATCCATGGGTTGAGGAGCTGACAACCCCAATGCTCCTAACCTGTAACAGGAACGTTAAAGACTGAGGTCCTGGCGTGTCCATTTATGGCCCCCTGACTCTTGCAGCCTCAGGAATCATATGTGCTTCAATGGCACATGTCTGTCAGGTGCCGTTGGAGCTGAATTGGCGGGAACGGGACAGTGGATTTATTAAAAATGGGGCACAGGTTAGGAGCACTGGGGTTGTTGGCTCCTAAGCCAGAAGCACATATGGATCATGTGTCCATGTTGGGGCTGAACCCTGCTCTGCTGATGGGTGAGTGCAGGACGAGAGGAGTGGCAGCACAGGGCCGGCTCTGCTTTATTTACTGGATCTTTATTTGAATAGATATAGGGTGGCAGTTATAGCTGTCCTGAATGAACCCCCTTATCACAGTGCTTATCTCCTGGACACTGGAGTTATCTGTCTGCAGAGATCCCTGATATCCATAAACATCTCTGTAGCTTCTCCTGTCGTCGGGTGCAGCACGCTCTATGTCCTGTCTATGCTGAGGTGTCTTGGCGGTGTTATTCTTTTGTATTGTCAGCTGAGAGTGGTGGGTTTCGGTCTAATGTGTTTTGGGAGCCCCCCACTCTCCCCCAACAGATTATGTCAAGGGAGGGAAGAATAGGGCAAACAGAATATCCTTATCATCACCACGACGGCACACAAGGAGATCAACCCCTGACCTCTTTAGGGGCAGGAACAGAGAAAGGTTTAAATCCCCCTCTCCCACCACCGACACCAGTGTTTCCTGTCCCTACAGAGGACAGGGCGGAGAAAGGTCTCCCTGTGTGATGGGAGATGAAGATAGGAATCCTACCGCACACCATGATGGGGGATCGGGAGGGCTCATTCCGGTTGATCCGGAGCCTGCTCCCGGGACGACGTCTCCCGCCTTGCCCCTGGAGGGTTAAGCCTGGTTTGTGTGCCCAGCGAGCCAGCGCTGTGGAAAAAACGTCACTTCTGGCAGAAGCAGGAAGTGACTGGGCGGCGTGTGGCGTTCTGGCCAGCATAAAGCAGAGGAGCCACACTGATCTGAGGTCTGGATTCATCGTGGCAACATGTCGGGACCAGAGCCGCGTTCACCACGGGAGCCGGGTGCTCCTGCGCCGCTCTCCGTACGTTTCCCTGTGGGGAGAAATTGTTTTTGCGTCAGTAGGTTTGGGATGCACTTTGGCAGGTCAGGGAGTCATATTTGATCCCCCTCTCCTTTTTTTTTCCAAACTCAAGGGTGTTTTTACCAGGGTTAACCACATATACTATATGTGTGTACAGGCCTCCTCCTGACTTTGGTCTGTTCTCACTCATAGGTCTCCAAGGAGGCGCAGAAGAAGCCATCAAAATGTATTTTAATGTTTCAAACGGCTACCGGATAACCACCCTTAAAAATTATGCAAAGACTGTATTACAAGTATTGTTCGTGAGGAACAGCCCTCACTAATAGATGAATTTAGGGCTATGATACAGGAAGAAGTTAAATCCTCCTTATCTGAATTGTCCAGGACTCCTAGGAAACCTCTTCCCCTTAAGCGACAAAATTAAGATCACCCTCATCCTCAGATTCCGAGGACTTGGGGAGGATGACTCCTCCATGCATTGGTATGAAGAGAATTTTACTTCAGAGACGGAATTTTCTGAAGGTGATAGGAAATTTTTATTTTGCTGCTGACGAAATGCCGGATCTGTTAAAAGAGGTGAGGGTCACTGCGGGGGTGGAAGTGTTCTAGTTCTGACCAATGGTCAGGTAGGTTGCTACAATGCTCCAAATTAGATAGATAGATAGATACGTGCATGCACGGTGAGAGAAATAACACTGACACTCTAGATAAGGTCAAAGCATAACTCAAATTTATTAGGTTAGGGTTAGGGTTAGGGTTGTGGGGGCTTCACATTATATACCCTCCATATTAGTGGGAGGAGTGGTCTTTTAGCAAGATGGAATGTAAACAGGATAAGGCATATGTATGATAGACTCAGAGGAATTCCTGACAGTTTCAAGTCTTTGCTGCAAATAGTTTCAATCATAGAATGCATACTGGGGGTTGTCTCTCGGACAGACACCATTTTGGAAGTGACAAGCAAGATCTTGATTGTAGAACTTTCCCTGCCTAGTGAATCCCTGTGAATACCATTCGCAATCCTCTTCACCCACAGTGGCGACAACCTACCCCTTTTGGGTAGACTCCCGGTTAATCAGACTTATGGTAGTACCCTGGGATTCATCTTTCCCTATCCCGGTACGACATCGTAATTGGTGTGGGAAGTTGTGTTGAATTCTTAGGTTTCCATTTCTTCTTCACCATATAGCAGCATGATGGGCTGTTCAGTAGTTGAGGTCACAATTTTTTCACATATTTTTCGGACACAGTGTACAATGCAACATAACACTACTGACATTAATACTAGCATCAAGATTATCACCATACCTATCTGGGTGAGGAAGGATTTCCAATTTTTGAACCATCCAAAGTACTCATCCCATGGCTTTGTTATCCCTCAGTTGCGTTGTATTTCCTCTAAGAGGTTAGTAAGCTTGTTTATTGCTTCAGTTACCTTCCCTTTGGGGATCTGGGATGTAGGTGCAGTAAGTTTCCCCAATCATTTTACAACCCCCCCCCCCCCCCCAGTCTCAGCTAGGATCATATCTAGGGCCATCCTGTTCTGAAAGGCCACAGCAGAAGTGGCCTCTAACTGTTCTGCAATTCCTTTTAGGGCATTACGGGTGCAGTTTACAAATCTTTGCTGATTATAATATATGTGGTTTATCCAGTGGACGTTCTTGTTGATTGTCACTATTGAGAGTAGGGATTCAAATCCAGCTGCCATCTGATCTCTGGCCTTAAACTCGTTGGGGACCCCCCTTGAGACTCCTATTGCATCTATATATATACAGTACAGACCAAAAGGTTGGACACACCTTCTCATTCAAAGAGTTTTCTTTATTTTCATGACTATGAAATTTGTAGATTCAGACTGAAGGCATCAAAACTATGAATTATATACATAACAAAAAAGTGTGAAACAACTGAAAATATGTAATATTCTAGGTTCTTCAAAGTAGCCACCTTTTGCTTTGATTACTGCTTTGCACACTCTTGGCATTCTCTTGATGAGCTTCAAGAGGTAGTCACCTGAAACGGTCTTCCAACAGTCTTGAAGGAGTTCCCAGAGATGCTTAGCACTTGTTGGCCCTTTTGCCTTCACTCTGCGGTCCAGCTCACACCAAACCTTCTCGATTGGGTTCAGGTCTGGTGACTGTGGAGGCCAGGTCATCTGGCGCAGCACCCCATCACTCTCCTTCATGGTCAAATAGCCCTTACACAGCCTGGAAGTGTGTTTGGGGTCATTGTCCTGTTGAAAAATAAATGATGGTCCAACTAAACGCAAACCGGATGGAATAGCATGCCGCTGCAAGATGCTGTGGTAGGCATGCTGGTTCAGTATGCCTTCAATTTTGAATAAATCCGCAACAGTGTCACCAGCAAAGCACCCCACACCATCACACCTCCTCCTCCATGCCTCACGGTGGGAACCAGGCATGTAGAGTCCATCTGTTCACCTTTTCTGCGTCGCACAAAGACACGGTGGTTGGAACCAAAGATCTCAAATTTGGACTCATTAGACCAAAGCAGATTTCCACTGGTCTAATGTCCATTACTTGTGTTCTTTAGCCCAAACAAGTCTCTTCTGCTTGTTGCCTGTCCTTAGCAGTGGTTTCCCAGCAGATATTCTACCATGAAGGCCTGATTCACACAGTCTCCTCTTAACAGTTGTTCTAGAGATGTGTCTGCTGCTAGAACTCTGTGTGGCATTGACCTGGTCTCTAATCTGAGCTGCTGTTAACCTGCGATTTCTGAGGCTGGTGACTCGGATTAACTTATCCTCCGCAGCAAAGGTGACTCTTGGTCTTCCTTTCCTGGGGCGGTCTGCATGTGAGCCAGTTTCTTTGTAGCGCTTGATGGTTTTTGTGACTGCACTTGGGGACACTTTCAAAGTTTTCCCAATTTTTCGGACTGACTGACCTTAATTTCTTAAAGTAATGATGGCCACTCGTTTTTCTTTACTTAGCTGCTTTTTTCTTGCCATAATACAAATTCTAACAGTCTATTCAGTAGGAATGCCAAGAGTGTGCAAAGCAGTAATCAAAACAAAAGGTGACTACTTTGAAGAACCTAGAATATGACATATTTTCAGTTGCTTCACACTTTTTTGTTATGCATATAATTCCACATGTGTTAATTCATAGTTTTGATGCCTTCAGTGTGAATCTACAATTTTCATAGTCATGAAAATAAAGAAAACTCTTTGAATGAGAAGGTGTGTCCAAACTTTTGGTCTGTACTGTACACGTGGGTCAAAGCTCCCCTGTAGGGAGTCCTCCCTTTTCTACCTCCCTAAATAGGTTTTTTGAGTATACCCTCTAACTGCGGGGTCATCTTCCAGTATGTGAAGGGGCATTATGGCTTTTGCTAGGGTGCATTCACCAGACTAATTGCCTTCTAACCTAGTTCTTATTTTCCCATCTCCACAAATCCAATAGATGTCCCCCAAAGATATCCACTGATTCTGTGTTTTAGTGGACAGGTAGCTGTAGGATGAGCAGTACCCCTCTGTGACGTTGCCCAAGAATCTCTGACTGCCAGGGTTGCAGTAACAGGTGTAGTTACCAGGGTATATGGTTATGCCTTCACCTGGTTTGGGTGTTTTTACTACCAGGGGGTATTTTCTCTTCCACTTTTCATAGAGTCATTCACATTAGTGTTGGTGTATAGGCTGAGGAAGCAGCTTTCTGGACGGCCCCTTCTCTATATTTGTTAGATTATGTAGGTCTTTCAGGTGGAACATGCCCATGTCCCCAGCAGTTACATAGAAACCTAGAATGTGTCGGCAGACAAGAACCATTTGGCCCATCTAGTCTGCCCAATATACTGAATACTATGGATAGCCCCCGGCCCTATCTTATATGAAGGATGGCCTTATGCCTATCCCATGCATGCTTAAACTCCTCCACTGTATTTGCAGCTACCACTTCTGCAGGAAGGCTATTCCATGCATCCACTACTCTCTCAGTAAAGTAATACTTCCTGATATTACTTTTAAACCTTTGCCCCTCTAATTTAATACTATGTCCTCTTGTAGCAGTTTTTCTTCTTTTAAATCTTCTCTCCTTTTTTACCTTGTTGATTCCCTTTATGTATTTAGCAGTTTCTCTCATCTCCCCTCTGTCTCGTCTTTCTTCCAAGCTATACATGTTAAGGTCCTTTAATCTTTCCTGGTAAGTTTTATCCTGCAATCCATGTAGTAGTTTAGTATCTCTACTGTGAACTCTCTCCAAAGTATCTGTATCCTTCTGGAGATATGGTCTCCAGTACTTCGCACAATACTCCAGATAAGGTCTCACTAGTGCTCTGTAGAGCGACATGAGCGCCCCCCTCTGTCTACTGGTAATGCCTCTCCCTATACACCCAAGCATTCTGCTAGCATTTCCTGCTGCTCTATGACATTGTCTGCCTACCTTTAACCGCCTCCGGACCGCCTAACGCAGGATCGCGGTCCGGAGGCGGCTGTCCCAGGCAGAGTCACGCGTCTACGCGTCATATCGCGAGACGCAAACTTCCTGTGAACGCACGCACACAGGCGCGCGCGTTCACAGGATCAGAAGATAAGAGAATGGATCTACAGCCTGCCAGCGGCGATCGTTCGCTGGCAGGCTTTAGATGCAATTTTTTTAACCCCTAACAGGTAAATTAGACGCTGTTTTGATAACAGCGTCTAATATACCTGCTACCTGGTCCTCTGGTGGTCCCTTTTGCTTGGATCGACCACCAGAGGACACAGGCAGCTCTGTAATAAGTAGCACCACACTACACTACCCCCCCATGTCACTTATTAACCCCTTATTAACCCCTGATCACCCCATATAGACTCCCTGATCACCCCCCTGTCATTGATCACCCCCCCTGTTAGGCTCCATTCAGACGTCCGTATGTGTTTTACGGATCCACGGATCCATGGATCGGATCCGCAAAACACATACAGACGTCTGAATGGAGCCTTACAGGGGGGTGATCAATGACAGGGGGGTGATCACCCCATATAGACTCCCTGATCACCCCCTGTCATTGATCACCCCCCTGTAAGGCTCCATTCAGACATCCGTATGTGTTTTGCGGATCCGATCCATGGATCCGTGGATCCGCAAAACACATACGGACGTCTGAATGGAGCCTTACAGGGGGGTGATCAATGACAGGGGGGTAATCACCCCATATAGACTCTCTGGTCACCCCCCTGTCATTGATCACCCCCCTGTAAGGCTCCATTCAGACGTCTGTATGTGTTTTACAGATCCATGGATCGGATTTGCAAAACACATACGGACGTCTGAATGGAGCCTTACAGGGGGGTAATCAATGACAGGCGGGTGATCACCCCATATAGACTCCCTGATCACCCCCCTGTCATTGATCACCCCCCTGTCATTGATCACCCCTCTGTAAGGCTCCATTCAGACGTCCGTATGTGTTTTACGGATCCATGGATCGCATCCGCAAAACACATACAGATGTCTGAATGGAGCCTTACAGGGGGGTGATTAATGACAGGGGGGTGATCACCCCATATACACTCCCTGATTACCCCCCTGTCATTGATCACCCCCCTGTAAGGCTCCATTTAGACATTTTTTTGGCACAAGTTAGCGGAAATTGATTTTTATTTTTATTTTTCTTACAAAGTCTCATATTCCACTAACTTGTGTAAAAAAATAAAATCTCACATGAACTCACCATACCCCTCACGGAATCCAAATGCGTAACATTTTTTAGACATTTATATTCCAGACTTCTTCTCACGCTTTACTTCTTCTTACGCTTTAGGGCCCCTAAAATGCCAGGGCAGTATAAATACCCCACATGTGACCCCATTTCGGAAAGAAGCCGTTGGTGCGCCCCTCCTACGTCTGATCTCCGAGGGTATGGGAACAGGGGGGGTCCAACCTTCGAGCCCCACACGTCAGGTGCCAAAATGTTCTGGTTCTGATTAATGGTCAGGTAGGTTGATACACTGCTCCAAATTATATAGATAGATACGTGCATGCAGGGCGAGATAAATAACACTGACACTCTAGATAAGGTCAAAGCATGACTCTAATTTATTAGGTGGGGGCTTCACATTATATACCCTCCATATAAGTGAGAGGAGTGGGCTCACATGATTGGTCTTCTAGCAAGAAGGAATGTAAACAGGAAATAAGTTTAAGGCATATGTATGATAGACTCAGAGGAATTCCTGACAGTTTCAAGTCTTTGCTGCAAATAGTTTCAATCATAGAATGCATAATGGGGGTTGACTCTCGGACAGACACCTTTTTGTAAGTGACAAGCAAGTGTCCATTATATTCCATAACAGAAGAGGTGCATGAAACCCATTTCATGTTTGGGGGTCTAAGGTTTAAGGTATTTCCCATTAATGAGAACATACAAGACATGATTTTAGAGGAATGGTCTGACCCTGAAAAATGCCTGGGGGTGTCCAAGGCTTTTAAAAACTGTCTATTATTTGATCCGACTGAATCTAAAATATTCTATGAGATCCCTAAAATAGACGTGCAGGTGGCAAAAGTCAATAAGGAGACATCATTGCCCTTCGAAGACGCATCCCAGTTATGGGATACCATGGAGAGAAAAGCTGACAGTCTGTTGCGAAAATCATGGGAAGCATCGATGTTTAACCTTAATTCAAATATCTCCGCAACATCTGTTGCTAGATCTATGTTACTTTGGCTGAATGAACTTGAAAAACACATCAAGGAGATTCTATACTCTATCCCATCGCTGACGTCCTGGCGGATGCCTCTGCTGAGTCGGTAAGATTCTCAGCCAAAGACGCGGGCCTCTCCAACGCGGCTCACAGAGCCCTTTGGATGAAGTCTTGGTCAGGAGATAAGACTTCAAAGATGAAGCTGTGCTCTATTCCCTTTTCGGGGGAATATGTTTTTGGGCCCGTGCTAGATAAGATCTTGGAGAAAGCTTCAGACAACAAAAAAGGTTTTCCTGAAGACGGACTATATAGGAAAAAGTATCCCTTTCGTTCTTCCTCGGGCCAGGATAGATCATATAGATGAAAGGGGAAATCGGGATGCTGGAGCTACCCTCAAGGGGGCAGAGGAAGGGGTTTTCTCCTTAACCCCCAGAACAAACCCAGCGATAAGCAATGATGCCAGGGTAGGGGGGAGACTAAAGAATTTTCTTACATTTTGGGAACTGATCTCCCAGAACCCCTGAGCCCGGGAGGTAGTAAAATCCGGTTACATGATAGAATTTTCTTCAGTCCCCCCAAACAAGTTCATTGTATCCAGCGGTCTCTGACTGCTCAGAACAAGATCTGGCAGGGAGTGCAAGACCTTTTAAAAATAGAAGTGGTAGTCAAAGTCCCATTTCAAGAGCATGGAAGAGGTTTTTACTCCAATCTATTCCTAGTAAAAAAGAAAGAGGGCTCGTTCCGAACCATAATAAATCTAAAATCCCTGAACAAATT